>NW_010544154.1:0-277 GCF_000687285.1 Phaethon lepturus | reverse complement strand
CCCCCCCCCCCCCCACCCCAGATGTTGCAGCTGGCATATCCTACAGAAGCAAGAGAACCCAAGAGATAAAGCACTCATCCTGCTCTGGAGCCATAACCTGCTCTGCAGTTCCTGCCCTGATGCTCCTCTCTCCTCTGCTGACTCAACTTAAATCCTCGGCTGTTTGAGGAAAGCCCTCACGGTGCCGGTAAAGACCAAAGAAACATTCAACCAAGTAGTCACGTGATTCTCAGCGATTCAAGCCCCATCGGACCGCATAATGAGCCACTTGCCTCTT
>NW_010544153.1:7916-21729 GCF_000687285.1 Phaethon lepturus | reverse complement strand
CAGCAGGAGTAGGGAATTGATTGTGCCCCTGCACTTGGCAATGGTGAGGCCGCACCTCGAATACTGTGTTCAGTTTTGGGCCCCTCACTACAAGAAGGATGTTGAGGTGCTGGAGCGTGTCCAGAGAAGGGCAACAAAGCTGGTGAGGGGTCTGGAGAGCAAGTCTTATGAAGAGCAGCTGAGGGAACTGGGGTTGTTTAGTCTGGAGAAGAGGAGGCTGAGGGGAGACCATATCGCTCTCTACAACTACCTGAAAGGGGGTTGTGGCGACGAGGGTGTTGGTCTCTTCTCCCAAGTAAGGGACAAGAGGAAATGGCCTCAAGTTGCACCAGGGGAGGTTTAGATTGGATATTAGGAAAAATTTCTTTAGTGAGAGAGTGGTCAGGTATTGGAACAGGCTGCCCAGGGAGGTGGTGGAGTCACCATCTCTGGAAGTGTTCAAAAAACGTGTGGATGTGGCGCTTCAGGACATGGTTTAGGGGACAGAGTGGCTCTGGATTAATGGTTGGACTTGATGATGTTGAAGGTCCTTTCCAACTTTAGTGATTCTGTGATTCTGTGAAAAATAGGAGGCAGGTATACATTTTATTTGTTTAGTAAAACAGTAGCTAATATTAAAGAAAAATCAAAGTTTTAATAATTGCTAGGGTAGCGATCAAAACACTGGAGAAGGAAATGAAGCTGTACTTCTGTACTTGAGTTTATTTCCTGTTCTTAGTGTTTTGCTATTTTTTTCTGTCTTGGGATTCTTGTAATGTTAAAATAGATTAATCTATTCATCACAACATTTTTGTTGGAAGGGTCACAAGATCTAGTTTCAATAATTTGTAAAAGGTTCCCTATCAGGAATTCTTAAATAGCCAGATGTCATAAATAGCTAAACATATAATCTTTGACATACACAATCAATCAATTTTTTATTATTCCTATCTATCAGATGAGACAACAGCTAGGGGAATTGGCTTGACAGACTAGGATTGTTAAAAGAACAAAAAAGAACAAGAGAGAGAGAAAGGTGAAAAAGAGAGTGAGAAAGAAAGACTGAGCGAGCAATCACTGTTAACTATCTGAGGCACGTGTTGGTTACATGGAGTATACACTTGTTTGGCTATCTCTTTTCTTGGTCCAGTGATACTCATTCTTCTCTAAAATTTATCAGGAACTAATGATTTTCCTTTTCCCTTAGAATTACTGTAGACCTTTGACATTTCTGCAGGAATAGACTGAAAAAAGGATGCTGGAAAGCAGAGGAAATAAATACACTCTGGTAAGACTGTGGTGCAGGAGGAAGAAGCAGCATTACCCAGACTGCTGAAGACAGATGTCTGCTTTCCTAAATAACCTGTGGAAGCAGAAATCAGAGGAAATATCTGATCCCCTCTTCCCACAGGAGTGAAAAATATCTATATTTCCACCACAACTGCAACCAAGGAACAAGAGAGAAAATACAGGTTCTTTATTGTGGACTAAGATAAACCCTGCTTCCATTGGTCAACAACCTTAAAAATTATGGGGCTTAGGCCAGAATGGAAAGGACATTAATGCAGCCCTCAATGACCCATTGAATCTTCTGGCCATCACTATACAGCAGAGTTTTGTTTTTTTAATAACTATCAATAGACATCTGGAATATGAGCACCTAAATCAAGCTGGATGAAAAGAGGTGTGTGAAAAGAATTCTATATATATTTTTAGAAGTGGTATTCAACATTAATATCTTCTAATTTTCAAAGAAAAATGTCAATAATCCTTTCTTTCCTCCATATTCTTCTGCTTATGGGGAAAAAAAGTGAGATATAGGAAGTTTCTGAATAAGAAAAATACTGTAAGAAAATTAAAACAACAATTGAAAGTGAAACATTTTTGGTAAAAATTCAAAACAAATATTTTTGACTCTTTTTTCAGATCACCAAATTTAAAGGAAAATTTTAATCAAACTTCTTGACTGGACTGAAAACTCATTTGCATCTTTTAAAACTGTTTTGATGGGAAATTTCTGTTAGCTCTGACCTGATCACTACACACAAAAGGCAGATCCTGGTGTAGAGGAACACGCAACAACTGGTGAGAACAATTCTTATCTACTGTCTAGATTTCTGAGTGCCAAGGCAAAACAGGTGCAGAAGGGTGTCTGAAGCCACACTGTTGATTTTTAAGTCTACTTGTGTCTGGGAACTTAAAGCTGATATAGAGCTTTGTTGAGAAAGTGTTGAGAGCTGTTGGATGAGTATTTATCATTTCTCTCAAGTGGGGATGCCAGAGATCAAGACTCAGGAGACTTGCCCCCTTCTCCCTGCACTCTGGCATCAAAATGCTCAGGATCCTGCAAGGATCGTTAAGGTGT
Organism: Phaethon lepturus; assembly: GCF_000687285.1. Taxonomy (NCBI): domain Eukaryota; kingdom Metazoa; phylum Chordata; class Aves; order Phaethontiformes; family Phaethontidae; genus Phaethon; species Phaethon lepturus. The sequence continues at coordinate 19,385 of NW_010544153.1, read as the reverse complement.
CGTGCTGAACCATGCTATCAGCAGCAATGGACCTGTCGGTGTCCACGTGAGTGTGGGCCAGTCCTTCCGAGGAACAGGCTTGGAAGCTACATATCTACAGCTCAGAGTGCAAGGTGATCTGAAGGGATTCTCTGAAATCCCTTCAGCCAGAAAAACTGCCATTGGTTAACAAAGTGTGCATAGCAGCTATGATTTAACTCTTTCTCAAAGCTACAAGTATTTAAACACTAATAAAATGCACAGACACCTCATGCCCACTTTGCTCACCTTTATTCCATTGACAACAGCATTGTTTTTCAGAGTAATAGCCATTGAGCATGCTGGCAAACACAAGTATCCATAACTGGCAGATCACCTCATGCCATCCGCAGGCACAAAAGATAATTAATATTTAATCATTCATTAGGAACACACAGAGCCAAAAAAGAATATGATTTGCCTTTAAATGTATTTTGGCACAAAGCACACGGAAAGCTGTGTGGCTCTATGGAAAAGCAGCTTACAAATCTAGTAAATACGTTGTAGGGGTGCTATTATAGAACGCCATATATCTTTATATTTATACGTAGGCATCCTGTTAGGAGCATCTAGTCTGCAGCAAAAAAACCCCAGCACACTAGTAAACCCGAAGATCTATGGGGCTGTATGGAGCATATCCCAGAAAGGAAACAAACCTCAATTTTAGAGCTTGTATTGGCTGCTGCTGGACTTTATCGTTCACTGTATATGTTCACAGGTTCAGTCTTTATAAATTGATGTCTACATGTGGGACTTAATTAATATCACTATAAATTCCCATTTATACACACCAAAAGCCAACTCCACTCAAAACACAATAAACAGAGATCTGCACAGCTTGGTGGGCTGCCAGTGGCTGTGTTGCTGCAAATAAGAACACTGAATGGCTAGTTTTCCCAAAAGCTGTAACATACCACCCCTTTTGTGATATTTGTAGTGTCCTTGCAGTAGATCTCTAATACTGGAAGCTCACTGAGAATATTCAGAAAAATTCCCCACAACCCACGCATCTGAGACTGCCAGGGTGCGCATGTGAAAAATACATCAGTCAAGGAATTGTCCTAGCAAAACAGTATGCTTCAAAGCACAGACCGCCTCTGTGACCATGTCTTTAGGAAGGGAGCATGCAGAAAGATTACGATCTGTACCAGAGACGTGGACTGCAGCTATACTGCATGCTTACCTCCCCACAGAATAGAAACGCAAGCTCATTCACACAACAGCACACGCTCATCCTGACAGCAGAGACATTGACTACACCTATTTCATGTTTGTACTATATTTGTCTCCTTGAGACTGGTTTGACCTTTATTATGTTATTGTCAGTGATATTACATTTGGCTTCTCACTGTGGACTTCTCCTAGGAGCCCAATGCAGAACTGTGCCTTTGTGCTTTACCATCAGCATTGTGGTTATCAACACCGACACTTAAAGGACATCAGGATGTATGTGTGTGGGAAGTCAGCTTCATAATTTTTGCAGAGTGCTTTTCCAGATAAGGAGGAGTCACATTTGTTTTTAATTTACTGGAGTGAAAAAAAAAAAAAATTGGGTTCAAAATTATTTGGGGTACTAAAATGAGAGTGGTTGTAAGTGGTGGAGTCTCTGCATGGTGACTGTATGATTACATGTGATACAATGGTTGTCAATCAAAATAACCACCAACACCTATTTCGGGAGTAGAGGAGTCGACTGAGAGTTCATGTGTGACACTGTGCTCCCACTGCAGTATCTCCATCTCATCAAATGCAATGCATAACAAAGGATTTGAGTTCTGCAGAATGGGGTAAGGGGAAACCAGTCACTGAATACCCTGCTGTTTCTCTTTTGCTTTTATTTCAATGCACCTAATGTTTACAGTCTGTTTACTCAACAGAAATTGTGTTCAGGAGTTTGACATCACACTCATTAAACTACAGAGCCCTAGTGAGAAACCTGACTCCCCACCTTAGGGTGGTGGTGGTATGTGGGGTTTCACAGCAGGAAGTAGTCTCAGCCTTTTTTAAATCTTGTGTTTTTCAAAGCTGGAAAATGCCAAACAACTTGTTCTCTGCCTCTACTGAATCTTGTCTAGCTTTTGCCTGTGGGTTTAGACTGTTCTCTATCACTTTTGCTCATTAACTGTGCTCTCAGGCACAGTGCAGTTGCACAATTTCCAAAGTTACCTAAGCCACTTCTCTTTGCACCTAGATGACTCCTAATTTCTTTTGACCTGTTTTGTGGATTTGAATTGGAACTGATTTATCACTTCCTTCTCAGAAATGTGGCCTTCCTGTGGTCACCAAGAGCAGGTCCCCGCTTGCATAATTTTTGCTTTCAAATACCTCCCAGGTGCATTCCTGTGATGTAAGTGAAGTTAGTCACTAAATGCATAACAAGTAACTATTTAGCTACATGATGCTCACTAAGATCCTCCACCTGGAGCTGGAAAACAGCATATATTGGAGCTTATATAGATGCCTAACTGTGAGGGGTAGACATCATGCAAGAAACTTAACTGCAGAATTTGAACTACAGCCAAGCTTGCTTAGAAAACTATTAGAATTTGAAGGCAGGAAGAGGAACGGAACAGGGCAGGACAGGTGCACTTCTGTTAGAAAAGCAGTTTCATGAAAAGGCTCTGAAATTATTTTAATTGGTATGGGTGTTGCATACGTCACTCACATTTGTAGGTTTCAACAAAATAAGTCACGGCAGCTAGACACCATACAAAGAAAAGAAGAAACAGCTTTATTTCTCTGAGTAATGCTGCTCTTAATTCCTGACCTTAGCTACTACTATCCCAACTTGTCCTGAATCACCTATCAAATGTTTCTGTTTGTTTCTGTGTAGCAATACTACTATTAGGTAGTAAATAGAAAGAGTAAGTACTGCAACGTACGCAGCTGAACATCCTACTGGCTCTCGGTAATCAAAGCTGGCTTACACAAGGAGCATGAGAATGCCTCTTCCCTGACATGGACTACAGCACGGTTGTTAACGTCTGGAACAGATATGTGTACGTAAAAAAAAAAAAAAAAAGATAGTTATAGAACGTTGCCTATGAAGTGTCACACATTTCTTTGGTTGTGAAAACCACATCAAGGGGCTTCTTACTATTTTAATGGACTTGGTTTACATGAAAAATAGCCCCATCTTCAAACAGAAGAAATCTCGGAAGCTATTTGCAGAAGTTGTTGTTTCCTTATGGGTGTCTATGCGTGTATACGGCAGATGAAACTGACTCCATTGGTAATTTTTCAGGGACAAGGTGATGGAAGTCAGTGATTCCAAAAAGTTGAGAAGCCAAGGCTGTGGGAGAAGGACTGAATACCTAAAACAATGAGACATTCTTGTTTCTGAGATGTGTACATTAGCACTATTGCCATAAATTAGCAAGTGAAAACATTTGCAACTAGGGGCCCTCTAGAGGGTTTTCTACGCTGTCCTCATTGCAGTCTACTGATGTTTGTGTCTCACTTTTCTCAAATATTGCCTTTGGCTCACCAAAAATTTGTTTATATTTGTTGCATACATTACAAAAGAAATATCTCCTTTACCAGCTTTTTACTATTTTCCGTGGGCATTTCTGCTTAGGAAAGCCACTTAAACCTCCAAGCTAGTAAGAAGAGCAAGTCTCTCAGTCTACCTTCTCTAATTTTAGGGGAAAACACTTTGTAGGCAAACACTGTCCTACAACCATTACCTAGTAGTGATGAAAATTTGTAGCCAAACTAATTTCACGTGAGTTTCACTTGCTCCAGTGAAGCACTAATTGGTTTTCACTCTATCTTGAGCATATACTAGGTCCTTTCTACAGTTCACAAATTGTATCAATATAAAAAAATAAACTGTGTGTATTATACCTATACCCTCGCAAAGCTCCAATTTAAAATCATCTTAAGTACAATCAGAAAAGGCTGATGTTCTCCTTTTAAAGCCCTCTAACTGAGGTTTTTCTATAATCTCTTACTAAACAGTACGAAGGAACAGAACAGAATCATGAAAAACAGGGACGCATTTCTAACTCACCTCCTACACTTCTACAGAATTTAGCAGTAACGTTTTACACAGCACAGGGACAAGGTAGCCTTTTACAGTTCTTTTAAACTCATTTTAAAGGCCAACACAAAGTTTTCTGCCTTTAGTGGGTGTCCTTCTATGGAGGACACTCCATAAAAGTTCAAAGCAGTTCAAAAACACCATTTCTCAGCCAAAGTTTGCCCTTGCTGAAATGAAAAGACCAGAACTCATTTCATTTAACTAGGAAATGAAACAGGCTCGTTTAAGACAGGAGGCAGTCTCACTACCTTAGGTTATTTATTCTGGCCCAATGGGGATGCCACATCTCAGAGTTTAAAATATTGCACTGAATCTCAAGACATGTGACTACTTCCCAGCCCTGCTATTGATATTTTTACTGTTTTGGGCAATTAGCTACAAATCTCCATGCTTTGGAACTTACAGCTCAATATATAGTCACCCAATGTCTTACAAAATGCAAAATCACCAGGGCTGTTTAGAGGATGCTATGTAACTAAAGATATGTACTGTGCTCACAGGGTGATCTGTGGTCACTGGGGCAGGCTGGTAAGAAGAAACCACTGTGCAAAGAATTGAGAAAGTGAAGGAGGAAGCTTAAAAGGAAGTGTTGCAAAAAATTCCAGTCTATATCCAAGAAATTTTTGCTCCTCAAGGACACTTCTCAGTGATTTGTATCACATAATCTCCAAGATCTCAAAAAATACAGACACACACACAAAAAAAGATTAACATGCACAGTATTGTTATTGTTAATATTTTTTTACTTTCACTTTTGTAGTCAGTATAATTGGGTAGTGAAAAACATTTGGCAGACCTAAAAAGTAGTTGAAAGTCAGTTCCCTCTATTTTTTGTTTAAATAAATATGTTGAATTAAGTGTTCCTTATCCAAACAGCTTAGAATTATCTATGCATCTATGAAATCTAAACACTTCTAACTCATTTTTAATATTACTGTATTTAGCATAAGACTTTGGCAAGATTCTAGTTATGTTAGAAAGGTAACTTAGAAAATCATTGGATGTCTTTTTTCTTCTCTTCTTCTCCAAAATACTTTTTTGAAACTTTTTATTCCAGGTGTAGTAATGTTGTCTTTAGCTACTAACAACAGTATTATCTCTCCAGACCAGAGGGAATTTGGTGGTTGAAGTTCAACACACATATATTTCTCCTAATTCCCTATCAAAATGTGGCACCAAAAAAAAAATCTTATCCTGGGGCCATAGCCCTCATGCTGAAAGACTGTGAATCCTGAGTGTAGTGATTAATGGTTGAGGAATCTGCGTACAAAAAGCTACACTGAATGAAGCTAAAAGGCATTTCTCTCCCAGGAGGCAATTAATAGATGGCAAGAATATTGTTCGTTTACAAGGTTATGTTTAACTGGTAGTGATGTCACAGAGCTGGGTAAATGGTAGAACTGCATTAATGGTCTCCAAACCCCAAATCTCAGCACTCATTAAGCCTGAGTCATAGATTAATGAAGAGACATTTATACTTTCAGTCTGTGCCATAAATAACTATACAGCATTAAAGTCAGCTAATAAGGAGGAGGAGATGTTGCCTTATAACTACAAGAATATTTTAAGATGTTTATTTCAAAAGACATTTTTTTCTTAAGGGGTGCATTACAAGTCACACAAAGGAACTACACAAAACTGTCAACAGAGTTTCTTCTGGGAAACTGGATTGTATGCTGCAAACAAAAAAAGGCTTCAAACACACAAGTTTGGCAGAACATATGTTCTTTTAGTAAACAACACACTTTTAAGTAGGTAGAAAACTCAACAGCAAACATGACCTTTGGCCAGAAAGAACCTTTCAAATTTAGCTGTTTTCCTTGGCAAATCGGCAAAGAAACGACTATGGTGCACCCTATTGGACACATAATTCCTAGTTACACTTAGTAATAAGCCATCAGATAACCTTTTCATTCTCCTAGTGAAAGATGCTGGGTTTTTAACTATTTCTATACAAGAATTAGCCTCAAAAGTTTCTAGGGCTTAGAATAATGATTTTACACTAAAACCGCCCAAAAGGCTCTGCTACTCCAGTACTGCAATATTTGCAGCAGCTGTCACCAAAATAAGTCTAGCAATGAACTCCAGCAGCTATGCATACCTAGTTACATTTGCTATACTTTTAACTAAGTAAAGTTTTGACGCTAATATTGGGAAGAACTTCATTAGAGTAAAATCTGCCATTCATTAAACTCAAGCTATCGTAAATAAATCACAGATCTACTGAAGTGACACAACTACGGTTAAACAAAAACCCCAACAGTGATTAATTAAGCAAGAATAAAAATTTTGATTGGATTGTAAGTAGCCACTACTTATTTTACATAAATATATACAAACATGAGTGTCATTAATAGAATTTTATTTGCAGGCAAGGAAGTCAAACATATTTTTTGATGGCTGAACAGAATTCTTCAGTCTTTATAGTGTTTCGTGTGATTTGCCAGCATTTCCAATGCTTGACCAATTGATTTCCAGGATTAATTAACTGTGAATTTCATTCCATAATTTAATATCAATTGAATTTTTGATCTATATGTCAATAAAGATTATTTTAATGTCTTTCATCTCAGAAAGAAGGACTTCCAAAACAATGCTTTTTCTGTATTTTATATTTAGTGCAATTTTTCCTAATTTATTGTTGTTAGTCAAATATCCTTAAGACATTTGTGGATATAACAAAGAAACATACTATCATTACTTTTAGGCAGAGGCATAAAACCACTGCAACTATAGTTGTCAGTAATTGTGTCTTATGGAGCGGACAGGATGAAGAAGTAGAGTTTGTTTATAAACTGGTTATAAACAAATGGTTAAGTTGTTTACAAAATACAGGTGAGGGTGAAACCACAAACCATGAACTGGGTAAGACAGAAAAAAAAATAGTCCCTGTCATAAAATATAACTTCAGGAACAGGAGACAGATGCTACCTTGCCTGACTGACTTGGCAGCCATCTAGACTGCATCTTGATATCAGATCAGGAGCAGAGACAGAATTATTACGGTTTTAACGTGACCCCTGACCTTCTGCCACTCTGGATAGGTTGGATCCTTCCAACTAAGTACTACACCAGAAGGATTTATCTCCACAAGCAGTCTGGACATTTGTTTTGTTCCTCATATGACTGGCCTGCTCATACCCCAGGAACAGGTCTCCATAGAGCACTAACAAAGCTGATAACCAAGAACTAAACATCTGTCTGGAAATAAGACAACGATTGTATGCAGAGGCTGGGCCTCTTGGGTGTCATTAGCCTTCATACAGATTTTCCCACTGAAGAGAGGAGGGGTTCCAGTATTTTTACCATGTGACTGGTATACACTGACATGCCACGAAGGCATTCCAAAATATGTACATTGTCTATCACTCAGAGCCACTTACCTTGCACTTTTACAGAAGGAACTGGTAAGACTGATGAATAAGAGACACTGTTTACATGCTACCTGATGCAAGAACTAGATGTCTCCTGGGACCAATGTTTTTAAGACAGGACAATCAAAGTCTTTAAGTTACTTCACTGGAAAGGACAATTGGAATAGACAATGAAACTCTTTACAAAGGGGATCTGTAAGGAGATACAAAAGCAAAGATGAGGGAAGAAATTAGGAAAAGACAGTTTATCTGAGAGTTTCAAACAAGCTTTTAGGACAAAGCTGCAACAGTTTCACGTTTTCTACTTCGAAGCAAAGAGTCATGTTCTTTGCTGTAAAGAAGTTATCATTATTAACCTCCATGTTTCTGTCACACTTGAAGGCTGGTGAGAGTTTGGTTTGGGAGCTTCAATATCTGACACAGACTTCTAGTTCTCTCTAGAAATTGGTCAAGAGTGATTATTACCATTCTAACAGTTGCATGCTTGCTTATGAACCAGCTGATGGAATGTTATCAGACTTCAGTCTATACAGTTATCTAGACTGAAAAGACATTTTGGAATTGGTAATGCTATTTCAATTGAATGCTATTCAATATATATTCAAATAATGCTATTTCAACTTGACCTATCAAGAAAGTGCAAAAAACTGCCAAGGCAAGATCACAGCTGTATCAAAATCAAAGAACTGAAATCTTGGAAGAAAATGAAACTAATGTTGACAATGCCTTCTGCATGAAATGGTAGCAAAGCCAGTAAATAACTCTTTGACAAGGTGCCACGACAGTTATAAATAAATGCCAAATTCTTGTGTGAAGAGTGAGTCAAAGAACTTTGATGAACTGAGCTATTTTTCCATCCCACCCATATGAATCAGTTTCATACATATTAAAGTGTTTGGCATAGTTTCAAGACCACACATTAGGGGTCTGGCTTGGTCCAGAAGAGATCAGAAATTCTTCTTAGAAAAGGGAAGAGCTAAAGGCAGTGCCATATCCCAGCACCATATGCACTCTCTGTCAGTATGCACCTACTGTCCAGTAAAGTGCGTTGTGACACATTGAAAGATTAAAGGTCCTTGACCAAAGAGGTATTTTTCATTTGTTGTTGTCCATAAGCACCTCTGAGGTGAAAAAATTTCACTCCCACCGGGTCAAAATTGGACTCTAAGAATTGAGCATTTGCATAACATCAGTCAGCAACTTTGTTTTACAATGAGGAAGAGCATCCGGTTCACAGGGAAGGATCATAGCTATTAGCTTAACTGAGGCAGGCAGAATTATAAAGGCAAAACCATTAGACATACTAAGTAAACATAACCAGGAAAAACAATTCAAAACATTAATAGCAAATTACTGAACAGGCTAGTTTCGAAAGCTACTAAGATTATTGCTATTAGTTATGATATCACATTACTCAGCTCATTTTAATATGCATGAAGCAAGATGCCTATTACTTGTTGCTCCTACTTTTTTCTTCCCAGTACAAAGCAGGGATAGTCAATGTCCTGAAAGAACAGGTGGAGTTGATGGTGCAAACCACTGCATATGAAAAAGGGTCACAATACAGACAAGAAGGTCACAGAAAACAATTTGCAGCATGGAACGCAATTTTATGGTTACTGAATTTATATTATTTATAAATTACCACAGCAACCGTGGCATCTGGGACAATATCCAAAAATAATTCAAATAGAACTAGACTTTGTGGATGAAAGGGAACAGAACAGAAAAGAAACATAAAGGATAAAAAGATTTTTAAAAATGTCAAAGTACTCATGTGTGTGTGTAGGAAATAATATATAAAGCCTTCTTGTGATTTCCCCTGTAAATACAAAATACAACACACTTCATCCACATCCATACCAAATATCTGCTAATGTCATTACAACTTCAGCATCATTTTTGCCTTGTACTAGAAAGAATATCAATGCATTGTGCATAGCATTTTGTTATCTGTTGGGAGCAGAAGCATACTGTTTGCGGAGCTGTAGAATCTGTTCCTGCCAGCTAAAAATGTTACACGATGTAAACGTAGGGTTAAGCTATTTTGTAAAACCTGGTACTTCCTCCCTCTCATTGTGCAATAGAAGACAGGTCAGATTTAACAAACTTTGCTCTCATTATAAATTATTTCTGGAGTTGAGGTAATGCATTTCCCCTTCCTGCAAGGTTTGTGGTATAGAATGATAGCATTTAAAAAAACTGCCTTTGGTGGTGATGAACAGCATATAATGCCAGGTTGTTTTAAGTTCATAGTCAAGCTTTTCCTCTTGTGCTAAACCAGAAAGGCCATAGGTACTTCACAGTCTCGGGTGATATTTGGTCAGCACTGGCTGACGTGGTGATAACAGTTTATGTGTCGCTGCTTCTATGAAGCAAAAAATAGGCCAGATGGAGTTTTCTAGAATTTCAGCCAATCTTCCCATATTTCCAAAAAGCACCTGACAACTGCAAATTGAGTTTAACAGCAGCAGTGAAAGCTGATGGACTTATTAATCGTGACTGCTGTTCAAGAAAAAATGTATAGACAAATGCCAACACATTTAATTGAATAACACTGACTCCTGGACCAGAAAGCCAACTCTTGCTGACGATTTTTTTTTCCGCTTAAAAAAATGGAATGTGACAGTCTTTTTGAAACAACTGACAATGTAAAGTTACTGCAATATACATTACGCTATGTCTAACATATTACAATACATTAGAAGTTTTTCATTCTAGTTTCTGATCTGGACAGAAAATTAAAATTATATTAATATTGGAAGTTATCTAAATATTACAGAAAAAGGCAGAAAACATCAGGATGAAGGGTTGTTTCTTATGACTTTTGTCCTTCATTGCTGCCCATGACATGACACCCATGAAGTCCTGTTGACAACTACAAGGCCAGTACAAAATACACTGAAAAGGATATGTTTGACATATCTTTTCCATTCTTTAAGAAAGAAGCCCATTTTAGATCACTCATATCAACAGTTTCCAATATAATTTTGACCTTGTGTTTATGACAGCAGACTGACCAGTGACACTCAGCTCCAGCGGTTGGTACCAAACAATGCATTTACAGACTCTCAGAATTTCTTTCTTTTTTATTATTTCTGAAAAAGAAAACAAAACAAAACCAAGAAGCTCCCAGCAGTACTGCAGAAGGAAGTCAGGCTTCAGGGGGACATAACTAGAAGACAGAGTGTTATGGTAGAACAGCCCTGAAAGAACATATCCAAAACATATAATCACCTAGCCAGCTTGGAAAACACCCACCCTCTTGGTGACCAACAGCTGTCATGCAAGGGTCCACCTGCCTTCTGCTCTCACTCTAAGAAGCTGTTACATGAGACTTCAAACTTCAAAGCCATGAGTGATGATACTATATCCTACAAGCCCAAACTACTTCCATAGAGTTTAGGAAAGGACATGAAAATGAACATACAAGTTTCCCACAGCCCAACTCCATAGATTGCCTACTATGAGCATCAGCAGTGAGACGTTACCCAGCTGTTATTGAAGATTCATCTTCTTATAGCCCTTCCCAGCTATCAGACCTTCCTGACATGCACGATAAAACAGAACCCAAATGCTTGCTTTCACACAGCTAGAAACAACCCCCCTTAGTCCTTCTGCTTTTTCTGTTTTCCTGAAATGAGAGAAGTTACTGACTCCTTTTCCCCATTATCTACAAAAACTAAGTGAGTATCACCTGTTCTTTCATTTTTGTAGTGAAGCAAATCTGGCCAGAAGGGGAAATCACCAATGTGGGGGACCGAGACCTTTTTGACCTCTGCAGGGTACTATCAGTGTGTTTGCAGGAAAACCTGTTGGCAGTTTCCTGCATGAACTCTTGCCCTGGGGTTTTAACTCTCCTTCCTCCTCCTGCCACTCCCCAGACAATTTTGGTGACAATTCCCAAGTTTCTTGGTTTCAGCCACCTACAGCTTGAAGTTAAGATAGCGTTTCAGCTAGAAGCTTGAAGTGCAACAGGGAATTAAGATAGGGTGAATTTTCTTTTTAGTTTTGAGTGATGGTTGAAAGGTTTTC
>NW_010544153.1:0-7885 GCF_000687285.1 Phaethon lepturus | reverse complement strand
GGAAAGAAAAATGTGAAATTTTACATTACCAATATTCAGAGACACAGCACGCTGTAAGATGCTAATGTCAAAACAAACTGGTTAACTTCACCCAGGCAAACTCAGATGAATGGCTGAAACTCCCCCAGTTCACTGATTTTAGGCTTTCTGAGTCACAAGACAGCAAGCTCTTCCTTTCAACCAAGTTCTCCAGCAGCAATAATATCTGAATAATAGCAGTCATTCTTAATGAAACACTTTATCTTATACTGTATAGCTTGTTTCCTCATTAAAGCCATTTCCACCTGGTGCTGGTAGCTACATAAATGTAACAAACTCATTTATGTTGAGATGTGACACCACTATTCTCCCTCATCTACTCCTAATCAGAAAAAAATTCTTGCTGTGAACATACTGGAGCTGTTTAAAAGCCAAAGGAGAATAATCAGTAAGTTAAATCTTTGTCCTTATTGTCTATTAACAAAAGCTATCAGGAAAGGGTGATTTTCGTGAAATAAGAACAGCTGGAAAGAAAACAACAGATGGATAGGGACATGGCTGGGAAGTCTATTTTCATTGATTCTACCTGTGTGGTCTATTGGGAAAGTAGTTAAACTTGTTGGGAAAGTTCTAGCTAGATATTGAGCAAAAGGGAAAGGAATTTACAGAGTGGGTTTTTTTTTGTTTTGTTTTGTTTTTTGCAAGACTTCTATTTACTGCAGCAGGAGGCAATACACAGGGTTGGCATGAATGGTCTGGAAAGAAGGAGAGAACAATTGGTCGTGGCATCTTTTTAAATCAAAGATCCTAACTACAGCATGAATTATATTTTTTGAGATTTAATTAGGTCAGCATGGTGTGTTAACCATGAAGCTGTTGATTGTTCTCAAAATACTTTCTGAAGTTAGGAACGAAAACTATTATTCAGGTTCTAGGCTGAAAATATCATGTCACAAAGAGCTTACTATGTTTGTTAGCCAATACTGCACAGGTAAATGATGCAGGTGATACAATGAGGGTCCAGACCTTCAGTAATAAACATGAGGAAGAATGGATATATATCTCAACAAGAACTAAGTCTCCAGAGATATTTGAAAGAGTCAGTAGATAATGAAATGTATCTGAAAAGAAAGGATACAGGTTTCTCTGGGTCTATTTCCTGGACTTGAATCCAAGCTTGATGAATCCTGTTTGTGCATAAAAAGAGCTGGATCTCTCAAGATGAAAGCTGAAAAAGCCTTTAACTTGTCTAGGAAATCAGTAGAGTTATTTAATACATAATGCTTAACAGAGGTATTTAAATTTGGTTTTCTTCTCTGGAACTTAATGCCTGAGTCAGAGTCACTTTCTGTCCCACTCAAGGTCAGAGCCTGCCCCTCCTGGAAGGTAACTTTCCATTTTCATTAAAAACCTGTATAGGAATATTTTATTCAGAGACGAGGTAGTAGAGGTGCACACTTTAACACATGGTGATTGTAACATTCAACTGAGTGGGACACTTGACCTTCGCAACCTAACAGGTTGACAGCTACTGCTACCACAACTGTTTCCTATCTAGAAGGCTAAAAATATAGCTGTCTAAGCCTGGGCTGAGCCTTTCTCCAGTCTTGTCAACACTGAGTTACTGGACGGACATCAATGCAAGAGTCACAGACAAAGAGTAAAACAGGCAGCCTTCTAGAGTCTTTACTTCTGGTCCCTATTTCCAACACAATTTCTCTTTGTTTCTAAATCCAGTGAACGCTTCAACAGGAAAGCTGAGAAAAGCCCTCAGTAGGTATCTGAGCCTGCCGGTGCTTTAGGTGAGGGCTATACCCACTCAGCTACATTTGGGCTTGTCTTGTGTTGGGTTGCAAGGTAGTATTATGTGGCCATCACAGAAATAGCTTTGTAAACGTTTCCAGATTTGGACCCTATCTGGACCATTACCAAGTTTTTAGCTGATGTGGTAAAATAAAAGTGAAGTGCATCCTCCTGTACACATCTGGATAAAATTAACTGTTGTGTAAATCACTAACGTGGAGCACTAACTTGGAGAACTAAAAGAAGACAATCAGTTTGCAATTGAATATTTTTGTGGGCTGTGTCCTGTTTGACATAGTGACCTACTGCAAACTGTAACATTAATTTCTCAATTGAAACGAAGGTTTTTTCCTCATTTTTCATGTGTACAAATAACAAGTTAACTAATTTAAGAGATTTTAAGAGAATTCTAGATAAGAAGGAGGAAGGATGGGATTGATGATATACTTAGTGTTAGAATGTGTCCTTAGAATTTCTGATAGATGGCTCTCTTTATAAGATATTATGAAGGCAATATGAAAGGAGCAAGAAAAAGAACCAGAATTATGTTGTCAGATTAGAAATGGATGACAGGAGAATTACTGGAATGTTCAAAATGCTGTTAAACTCAGGTGATATCCTTAAACAATTGCTTTTAGCAGTGAGATGCTGATAGTACAACATCAAGTCCAAACACATTTGAAAAACATGACTCCAGGAAGGAGGCTCAAGCCTCTGAGCAGAAGGCAGTTTCCATAATCTGAGTGCCAAGTAACAAAGACATTCTCTGGGGATTTCATGTCACACAGCAGTTGACTGGACAAAGATATGAACTGGATATTGGAGCAGAGAACAGACTGAGCTGCTAGGTAAGGAAAACAGCAAGCATGGGAAGCCAGAGTGCCCCAGATCTAGTCCCCAGTTCCTGAGATAATGTGTAAGCATCTTATTACACTTTTTATTTTGCCTAGTCATGAACTGCTTCGAGAAGCTGCATGAAAGGCACAAATAATTATGGATTTTTTTAGTTTCCTACTTAACTGGGGAAAGCTCATTGTAAACAAAACTGAAAAGTGGGCAAAAATTGGAGGAAAGGGGAAAAGAAAAATTGTTCTGAGCAGAAAAAGGACATTTTACATGCAACAAAGGACTGTTCACTAGGCAATAAGTCCACATGACAAGCCCTTACACAGTATTCCCGTGTTACTCCTGACTACAGGCTGGCTTAAGATGAGGCTATGGCTTCACTCACTCTAAACTTCCTCATTTTGGAGTCTGCTGTTTAATGCTATATTTCTTCTCTCATGAAAAAAGCTGGGGACAGGCCAAGCCCTCAGGCACTTCTCAGCCCATGTTTATGTGGGCTACCTCACTGCACTAGCATCAGTCCAGTTGTCTACCACTGCATGTTGACTTGCAGTACGTTGTCGACAGACCCTGTATGTGACAGAGAGCCCTGTGACCCTGAGGCAGCAAGACACTGTGAGGTTCAAAATGGAGAATCCACCTTGGCAAGTACAGCAATAGCCAGGCCTGTCCTATCTGTAATGCAGGTATTCAAGAATATGCTTTTATACCTTGGTGTATCTGAAAGGTGGACACGCTGCTTTCATACGCTTCTGGGAGCTGTGGGCGCAAAACAGGTCTGGACTTGTGACAGTCTCAAATTTATGTTTGAAAAGTAAAGCAAATGGGCCTGAAAGTGTGGTGTGGCAGCTGTTCTTCCATTAAAGTCCATGTTCTTTTCTTATTATCAGAGAGATCCAGTCGTGGCAGGATGGCTAAGCGTCCAGCCAAGGCCACAAGCCCCCTCACCTTACTTTGATGTTAAACCTACTTTGAGCAAATGATAAAATTTGTAACCTCTCTTTTTGGCCTAAACTTTTCTGTCATTCAATGACCTTATGGTTATGTGAATGGTTGGTCACTAAGTTATAGTCTCCACTATAGCTCAAGAAAATGCTGAAATCCTGATTTTTTTACTCACCTGATGGGTTCCATATTATGGTCAATATTATCTGAAATCAGATTGATTAAGCTCCGCCATCTGTGTGCTCCAAATGATTGACTGTAGTGTGAAAGTGTCAGAACTCACAGGAGAAACAAAATTGCCGAGAGAAGCTTCTAGCAGATGTCACTTCAAGGGGAGCCACCAATCTCCAAAACAATAGGAAATAAATTATTACACAAGCCAGCCAAATACACACAATGTTTTGGTTAAAGAGACATTATCTAGCATAACAATCGATACTCCCTGTGAATTAAATCCAATATGAAGACTAACTTCAGTTTCCTTTCTGTGGGAAATTAACATTATAAGAACTTAATGTAAACACATGAATGGCAGATGAAAGCAATAGAACATTTCACAGAACTGGTTAAGGTAACCTATTTTTCAAGGATTATTTGGTTGTTTTAGCACTGTGCTTCCTTGAGCATCACTATTAACTATTTGCTAAAAGATTCCATTGCTTTTTTCCTCAAGAGCTTTCCTTGCCAATCCAGTCATTCATTCTCATCTGGCTGGGATCATGCTTTCTGATGTCTAAAGTTTCAGTTGCTTTCTTTTGCTCTAATATTTTGTCTTTCATTTAGAAATAGCTAAGACTAATATGTTACTATAAATAACATGCTGGTTCCATGGTTTTCTCTCTGGTCATTTCTTAGACCCTGGGATGTTTAATTGTTGGATTTGGTTTTTAACTTGTCTTACGTTTTTATTATTATTTACTAAACATAGTGAGGAAAAATACCAGAACAGCTTCCATTACAAACATGAACTGTTAGCACGAGTGTTTTGCACCTTGGTAACCCTTCTGTTTCAAATGCCGCCCCAGAAAAAGCAAGCGATCACACAGATGGTCAAACAGACTCTGTGGGATACATTTTGAGGATGTGCAGAGATGAGAAGGATCAGGCATAATTGTGAGCAGGTATAATTGTGCTTTAGGTTGTGTGAAGCTTATTTCCATGTCTAACCTTCACTACTAACCTGCGCAGGAAAAACTAAAGGCACCACAGTTATTGTCACTTTTGCATGTGTCACTGCTGATACCCAGAAATAATAATAATAAAAAGGACTGGTTTGACTTTTGTGTTGTTCTGAAAACAGTTAGAGGGCAAATTCATCCATGTCTGGATGGTATAAGTTCATTATATGACAGTGTAGAGGTGAAAAACCTTGCTAGGATTGTTAATTGCTCGAATTTTTTTAGTTCATTCAAGTTTAGTTTTATTTCATTCCATATCTTAAATAACAGTAGCAGACACATACACGCAAAAAAGCACCTATACAGATACGTGTATTTGAAACTGACAGACGGGCAGTTGCCTGGAGCAAGACTGCCGTGGGCATAAAGGTGTGCATAGCTTCTGCCAGCGCACTGGAAGCTGAGGGCTGGCTGCTGCTGCTAGTGCCAAAGGCAGGGTAGGGGCATGTGAGATGGTGCCTGCTGCTGCAGGACTGTGGCTACAGCAGAGTCCATTCTGACTTCCCTCGGCTTGCATCTGGTCACCCGTGCTGCACCTCTCCTGTAGCAGGAGGCTGAGCCAGGGACCTCGGTAAAGCCTGGTGTGCTCCTTGGCACAGCTCCGTATGTCCACTTACAGGGTGCAGCTGCGTGAAAGTCTGTTGCCTCAGTGCCTATAGCTCATGTATTTCCTTGCAGATTGAGCTGGACAGTCATGGCCCTAACTTGCCTCCACAATTTTATTTCTCTGGTGAGTTCTGACACTTCCAAATTATAGTTGGACATTTGAGGCACACAGATGGAAGGAAATGTGATCAAATTTATTTGCAGGCATAGAGACCATAAAGGTATTCCCCATTAGGAAGGAAGTTTCAAGGGTTTCAGGATCTCATTCTGTAATATTTGGGACCACAATCTAGTGACTGTGCGTTTTAAATAACGTCCCAGCTCTCTCCTTCCTTCCTGCCTCTTTTCTTCCCAAGGCAGGACTTGCCCAGCCACAACCCAAACCAGAAACCTCATTTGAGGGAGAGGGAAAATTCTGTTTGCCTACATTTATGAGAAGTCTTGTGCCACCTCTGAATTCATCATCCCAGCATACCTTTTGGTATAAAAGGCAAATGATGGCCAGTGACAAAACTGGTCATGTGTTATGAATAAACCATCCCAAACAACAAAACACTGCAGAAGCAAAACATCTACTTCTTATTCCTATTACAAGTCCCTCCATCAAGTGTATAAGCCCCGTTTGATGAGGCATGTCATATACGGATAGTCTGGAGATGATATTTTAGGGGATTTTATTTCTTGGAGACAACTTTTCTGAATAAGAAATGTAAATCAGGTGAAGTCTCAGCTTCACAGGAAGACTTGCTTTCCCTGGCTTGACAGATTTCTTTGACTTTATCTATAATGTTGTGTTACACAGTTTTCCCTGGTACCCTTTACCTTTCCAGACTAACCTTGTCCTTTCAGCCAAGCCAACTGCTACACTGTGGGGGAAGTCTTGGGAGAGCCTGGCCACCACAGTGTTTTACAGGACACTTGTTCCTTCCTAGAGCTGAGAAGTAAGACAGTTAGGGAAGCAAGAAGAAGCAGGCGGATAGAAAGGCTGAGCTCAGCAGCTTAACAGAAAGCACTGCAGGTGCCACCAAAGGTTTTAGAAGACTCTTTTTCTATCCTGTGGTATTTTTGCATTTACCAGCAGTTGCACTATGTTATCACTATGTTGGCTACAAGCAGCATGGAGAAAACAAACAAGGCACAAAACTGTCACTATAAGGGTGTTGCTAAGGGGATGAATAGAGGTTATGCCTAAGGCATCAGGCTTGTCAGGCTGAGGATATATATGGGCTGGCTGGGAAAAGGGGCCATGAGGTACAGACAGAGGAACTACAGTGTGGCACCCTGGCTGTCTGCCAGACAGCTTAGGCTACCCATGCAGCCCCCAAAAAGCAGAGTTAGCCTTCATGGGGGAGAAGCTGCTCGCAGAAAAAGCAAGGACAATTTTAAGAAGATTTTCTAGCTAGGTGGTGTTTGGAGCAAGTGGATAGAATCACAGAATCACAGAATCATTAAGATTGGAAAAGATCTTTAAGATCATCAAGCCCAACCATCAACACAACACCACCATGCCCGCTAAACCATGTCCGGAAGTGCCACGTCTACATATTTTTTGAACACTTCCAGTGATGATGACTCCACCACCTCCCTGGCAGCCTGTTCCAACACTTGACCACTCTCTCGGTGAAGAAATTTTTCCTAATATCCAATCTAACCCCCCCCGGCACAACTTGAACTGGAGTCCATTGCCTCTTGTCCTATCGCGGGTTACTTGGGAGAAGAGACCAGCACCCTCGTCGCCACAATCCCGTTTCAGGTAGTTGTAGAGAATGACAAGGTCTCACCTCAGCTTCCTCTTCTCCAGACTAAACAACCCCAGTTCCCTCAGCAGCTCCTCATAAGACTTGTGCTCCAGACCCCTCACCAGCTTTGTTGCCCTTCTCTGGACACGCTCCAGCACCTCAGCGTCCTTCTTGTAGTGAGGGGCCCAAAACTGAACACAGGATTCAAGGTGCGGCCTCACCAGTGCCGAGTACAGGGGCACAATCACTTCCTTGCTCCTGTTGGCCACATTATTTCCAACGCAGGCCAGGATGCTGTTTGCCTTCTTGGCCACCTGGGCACACTGCTGGCTCATATTCAGGTGTCAACCAGCACCCCCAGGTCCTTTTCCACCAGGCAGTTCTCCAGCCACTCCTCCCCAAGCCTGTAATGTTGCATGGGGTTGTTGTGGCCAAAGTGCAGGACCCGGCACTTGGCCTTGTTAAACCTCATACAGTTGACCTCTGCCCATCGATCCAGCCTGTCCAGATCCCTCTGCAGACCTCTCCTACCCTCAGCAGATCAACACTCCTGCCCAACTTGGTGTCATCTGCAAACTCACTGAGAGAGCACTCGATCCCTTCATCCAGATCATCGATAAAGATAATGAATAAGACCAGACCTAAAACTGAGCCCTGGGGAACACCACTTGTGACTGGCCACCAGCCGGATTTAACACCATTCACCACGACTGTCTAAGCTAGGCTGTCCAGCCAGTTCTTTACCCACCGAAGAGTACACCTATCTAAGCCATGAGCCACCAGTTTCTC
>NW_010544152.1:42247-46953 GCF_000687285.1 Phaethon lepturus | reverse complement strand
TCTTTTCCAACCTTAATGATTCTGTGACTGACCCCACTCACTCCATCGGGGCTGAATTAACCAGCAGCCCCAGTGCCAGTACAGCAGCTATGGTCATGCAGTGTCACGCTGGCCAGAAATCTCCATTAGAGCACCATTCCTTCAAATATCTGCCCACAGCTTAAGAACCTCTGCCTGGCAACACCTGTAGACTGAAGGGTGTACCTCCTGCTTTAAAAGACAAAGCCAAAATGAATGAACAAGCTCAATCCGTTTGCTCTCCAGCCACCTCAAACTCCTTTTAACAGTCCAGCTGTATGCAGCTTATTGATACTCCATCTTTGATGTACAAAGAATAAATCCCAGCTACCTCCCAGAGGCCTGAACACGAAGACTTCTGCATATGGGAAGCTGTCGTGCAGAAACTGTGATGCACCTGAGCTACTGAAGTTACTACTTCACTGTCAGACTAACTGGTTGCAGACAAACCTGTGGAAAACTCTCTTGTTTGTATTTTCTCTCTTCAGTGTTAATGCTGCAGCGGTGGAGCCTGAGAGGGGAGAATGGAGCAACTGAGCTGCAGGACTACAACCCAAGATGATTGACACAGTTTTAAGTCCCCTTATTCAGCACTAATAGAATTCCTGCCAAACCCAATTACTCCCACCCAAAGTTGAATTAACTTGCCTCTGTAGCAGTAACTTTTTTGCTCTATCTCAACTGAGGGAAGATTATTTTACCCCATAAAACCTCTATACTTACCTGCGTCCAGAGTTTCACTGTGGGCCATCTATAGCTAGGTACATAAGTACACATTTCAAACCACTAGCCCAGAATTTTAAAGTACAAATACCTCTGTTTCTAAATTAGGTATATATTGCCATTGGCCATTTAGGTATTAAATGCCATTGAGTGTATCCATTCTTTTTGGAAGTTTCAAAAGCTCGGGGGAAAAAAGGGAGCAAAGACTGTCACGTGCTGTGGATGCATTTTGGGTCTCAGTTTCTTGATTGTCCTCCAAATAGAAAGGACCTCACTGAGGTGGATGGATTTATGTGAAGAACATTCTGTAGAAATTGGGGTCCAATTTAAACACTGGCTTTAATCAGTGTAGCAGAGACAGTGGGCAGCAAGGAAGTAGGAACTTTCTTTTATTTTACTCATATTGTCAGAAATCCTTGTTTGGGCTTTATTTAACCTTTGCTAGAAGCTACCAATGACTCTGCAGAACATTTCTGAGAGCAAGAAGAGCAACTGTCCTGTGTTAATAATCACTGAGGTGTGGCTAGCATGGAGCTTACAAGGAAATATGTTTAAAGTAACAGTGCATGAAAACCTGGTAACTTTACTTTTTTCTTTATTGTCTAAATCCTTCAATATGAAAGGAAAGAAAAAATGGTTCTCTTCTCGGAACATTTGTCTCGTTAAGATATCTTCTCCTGTTCAGTGCAGGTAAGATTTAACCTTGAGATATTTTCTCTTCCATAAGAAGAGACCTGGGAGTCTTGGACTGGAGAAGAGCAAATTCTGCTATAACGATGTGTAATAACCCTTAAATCCTCCTGAAGTTCATAACCTAGTTTTGCTATTCCAAATAATATTTGTGGAGACCTTTATAGCCTGGGAGACCAGAAGAGATCACTATCTTTCTCATCTCACCCCTTATATTGCACACAGCGTTAGAAAAGTTGTCTTGCCCCAGCACCAAGCACATGGTTATGGCTGAACCAGAGAATTGTGTCTCCAAGTTCAGAGCAGAGCCTGGTGAAGCTGTCATATTCTGGCACAAATCACACTTCTTCTTTGGGCTCCTTTTGGAACAAGACTCTTGGTTAGCCTCTTCTTCTCTGAAAATGCTTATACTTCAAGGCTTAAAATGCTTAATGGTGTTATCTGAAAATCTTTTAAATTCACTTGTATGGATGGGAAATGGAATAGTTCCATAATATCAGCAGTAACACTAGCATAAGGCAAAATAGGACATCCAGGCTTGTACACTCTGAGGTTAAATATGTGATATCAGAAAATTAATTGTACATATGTTTGTTGCTGCACAATCCAGGGAATGGTGACACATGGAACATAGTCCGTCCAGCAAGAAATACCAAGAGGAATATCAAGGGGAGCCAGGAAAGTGTAGTCAGGCAGCAATGACATCAGCCTGCAACCCTCGCCAGCCTCCCTCCACCACGTCCACAGTTCCAGATCGCCGCTCTGCAACGGGCCAGCACTCCCTTCCTGTGAAATCACTGCACACAGGACCAACTCTAAAAGACTTTTTTTTTTCCAGTTTACAAGAATGCATCCTGACTATCTGACATCTAATGTTGAATATGCGATTTATTTGTTTATATCAACAAAATATTCAGCCTTTCAGATGGATTCCTTTCTACTTGCCCTACTGTGGTCACCTCTTCAATTTTGCTTGTTTTCTCCAGAGCTTGTCAAAAGGATGAAAGCTTCCATTTGAATGAGTAGATCATCCCCTTCACAATGTGGTTTGTTACCTCATGCTTTTGGGCTGCATCCACTCCCACAACTGTTTCTCCAGGCTGCTTTTGAGAGTGTATATAATATCTGAATTCCTCAGTAAAGAATCTGTCATTATGGGGGTCAAACGGGTGAGGAAACTGGTGGCTAACTCATGTTTTTTGCTTGCGTGGCTTGTTCATTTCACAAATAGTAGAAAATGTTCTTCAGTCAATGACTGATTTATTTTCAAAGTTTAAAAATGTTAGAAAATACTGTGTGGGAAGTGGAATTTAATCTTCCCAAAGGAGACACTGGCCTTCAGTTTTCAGGTATTACTTTAAATATGCCTAAAAAATCATTAATGGTTAAACAGAGCTGCTTCCAAGAATGTTTTGGTGGCTTACAAAGGTCAAACTAAAGGTTAGTTCAACTATTTTAAGTTGCATAACCTTCAAAAGACAGTGACAGCTGAAATAACTGAGTAATTTTATGTAGCAATCAATATCATGGCTGGAAAAGCATGAGAAGGGATATATAATTTTCAGAACTCACCTTAAAAAACAGAAGTAATGTTGTTATTGAAAGAGATGTATTTTTACTTCAGGATAGATAATTTGCTTTTCTATACCATTGGAAAAAACTCAGCGAAGACAAAGTACTTCAATTTTACCATGAGGCAAACTCAGCAAAATCAATTCTGTTGTCCTCATTGACAGTTACTGAATTATCTTGGAGTACAGCTAGAGCTTCCTTCTGTTTTTACATTGGAATAGCTCACACAAACTAATACCACTTGTTAGCATTATTCTAGGTAAGCAATGTGAAAAGCAAATTCTTTCACTTATTCTTGTATTCAATTTCAATGGGAACTAAAATCACAGACACTCCTTTAGAAGTTATTTTTTCATTCTTTGTATCTACCAAGCAGCATCTTGTCACAAAAGCACTCTCGTGATTTCGAGGTGAATATGTTCAAATCTGAGTCTTGACAAAGGTATGAATTTCAAGTCTGTGTTTAAAAAAAAAGGAAAAAACCCCACGCAGAGTCAAAGATATTGTTGACTGAAAGATGATCTTGTAACTGAAACTGTGTTTTTTGATTTGGAAACCTTGTGGTCCCTCTTATTTCTTTTGTAGTTGTCCTGAGAGTTCTTCCACCTGTTTGACTCTGCCCTCCCTTAACTATTACCTTAGTCAGCTCCATTCTGAGTCTTAGTCTTTTTCTCAGATTTCCACCACTTAAAGTCTCTGTTTTTTAAGAATGAAGATACTACATTTATATGTGTCTGACATTACCATAGCAGATGCCATAAAAATGGACACAATTTTCTGTAGGAATTACATGTGAACATTTGAGTGCATAATTTACCTCCTTTACAATTTGATCCATATCCTAGAAAAATATTACTAGAAAAACATTAAGAATAAAGCATTGAAAAAAATATGGAAAAAATGAATAAAAATAGGAATTACTGCAAATATAAACTTCTGAGTATATTGAAACGGAATCTAACATGGCCCATGTCTTAGTCTTCCCATGTCTTCCAAAAATAGCTTTGAACACATGTTCCAAAAATCGCATAAACTGTATTAGCATGTTTGAAAGGAAGATGTACAATAGTTGGGGGGTTATTTATTTATTTATTTGGACAATCCTAGGGTTTGTTTTTTCGTTCATCTTTTCATTCAAAAATTAAAACTTGAATAAACTTAATTAATTAATAAATTGGTACATAAAACTTAATTTACTTTCTGAGAGGTTGGGAACTTTTACTGAGCTTATTCGCAACAAAAAATTATTTTAAAAAAAGAGATTAAATATTTGCTGAATCAGCATTAATTTGTTACTAACATTAGTTGATTTGAACTTGTATTTTAGGGAATTATTTTTCTAATTAATTTCAAATATTATCCAGCTCTAGTTTGGATATACCAGCCTTTGTTATCTTATATATCAGCCTAACCAGTTAATTATTCCTGGAAGTTTGCCATTGTTAAAAATTAATTTAGTATTGATTAATCCTTTTTTTTTTTCCAAATGTATATTTAAATTGTATACTACTTTCTTTAGTCATTAACTGGAGCAATTAACGGCTTGCATGAGGTTTGTCCTTCATAAATATCATTAAAAATTCCTCCCTTCAAATGGAAATTGAGCTTCATAGAGCTTGTTCTGTCGTGACACAATTACAGACGTTTTCCTGTTCCAGCTCCGGGGGAATATACATCCATTAAAGAGTCATTAGATAAAAACG
>NW_010544152.1:0-42216 GCF_000687285.1 Phaethon lepturus | reverse complement strand
CAGGAACAAGAACCCACTCACCAAACCATGGGAGCACTCTAGGCGACAGGCTAAATGCAGGTACCTTTTTATTTACTCTCATTCCCTGAATTTATTGACCTATCACTGCTTGCTGCGTGCTGATGTGGCTTGACTGCACTGACATCAGTACCACTGAGTGTTAGGTAAAGCCAGTGTTATACTGGATTGGGCTGCCTTCAGATAGAGCTGCAATAATAAATTAAATAGATTGAAGGTGTTCCTGGGCACTGAAGTCAGCTGACACAGAACAGCCCACATCTGCGGTAGCAAATTTTTGTCACCCAACAGCTGGGTGACAGCATGCACACTGCCTATTTGGGTAAGGTCCCTTGGACCCTCCAGCTCCCAAACCATGCTCAAAATTGCTTGGGAGAAAGCTGGTTGATGTGGGCATAACTCATGCCATGGGCCTCAGAGCTTATCAGTCTAGACGAACCTATCCCAGTGGTCAGAAATGTTCCCGTCCACCGTTTCATTTACTAATGAAGAGCTTTGAAGCTTCACCCTAGTTGGAGTGCGGATGACAGCTTGCAAGTGCCAACATGTTAAGGTGCCCTGCTTACAGTGGCTTTCGGGTAGGCATGGTTGCAAGACAGCCTATGCTGAAAAAAATGCTGCAAAAAGTCATTATGGACTTCCAAGTAAAGATGGGATTTGTGAGATTTTTTTTGTGGTATAGGTTTCCTTCCTGGATGCAAGCATCTAAATGCTACCCTAGGACTCCTTGGCTTCACTGCTCTTCCAGGAAAGCTTCACAGTGATAGCAGCGCGAAGCGCTTCAAGGTACCTGAAGAGGAATGGCTAAGCCTAAAGGCAAGGCCACGGCTTATTCCTCACACTGCTTTAGCCACTACCGTGGGATTTATCTGAGGGGCAGGACTTGGCCAAACCTAGTGTAGGTAGTGTCGCAGAGGAGGACACCCTGTATGAACACCATGAAATGGCTAGTGAACTACCTCTCCATTTTTGCAGATGCCTTCTTTGTCTTCTGAGAGGCAGGCGCACCCCTCGTCTCAGTGGGAGGCTAGTGCAGGTCTAAGAGCCTCCCATAATGTAGCAAGTTACTTTAATACCAGAATTTTGCTGGTCGATTTGCCTTTATAACACCTGATGAATCCAGCTGGAGAGATTCTGAATCATGGAGTTGTTCTTAGTAAAACACTGTTTACTTGCATTTTTCTAACATTCTGCTGGGGGTGGTAGTGCAGACTTCAGAAACCTGACTTTTTCAGTGAACTGATATAGTTCAGAAACGAATCTTGGAAGGTGCAACTCACAAAGAACAATACAACTTGGACTACAGCTGTTTCCTCTTGATTGAGAGCCTGCTTTACTCCACAGACAGCTTTTTAGTTGACTGACCTGCAGGTAGACTTAAGGTAGGTCTTTAGGTTACCATCTCCAGTTTCTTTTTGTTTCCACATTTCCTCTAGTTTCTGCATAAGTAGCTGAAGTTACTCACACAATGTCATGCTAGAGGTGTGCAAGGGCTAGATCTGTATTTCTAATTAGATAATGTGTATTTCTCTGCAGAGACAGATGAGCTCTTCAACACACAGTTATCCATTAGTGTTTATTACTGTTGGATCTTCTTTGGAGCTTTCTGTTGTCTAAGCCGAAATTCCAAGACAGCAAAATGCCATGCTTAATCTTCAGATAAAATCAGAAACAGAAAGAAAGAAATGGCAGCTTTCACTGGTCATGAAGTTAAATGGAGTTACATTTGCTGGGTTTATTTATATAAAGAACGATAAGTGGGAAAAAAGGAAAAAAATAATTTATGCAAGAAATCTCTTTGCTTAATCTCTCTGTATCTTTCTAAATATTTGTTCCCACTTCTCACTCACTTTGCCTTCCCAAAATGGAATGACTCTTTGTAATTGTTTTAGAAGCAAAACAGCAAAAGATACAGCTTTTTAATCTTGATTCTGCATCAGTTTACAATGCAGGGAATCTAGCCATGGCTGTTCTCTGGGTTCTTATAGCAGATGTCACAAAAATGTCAAGAGAAATTGGTACTGCTACTGCATTTTAGTTTTGCATATCATCTTTCTGTACCTCAGGATGTTCCTACAGGCTGAAGTATCGTGGGTTTTCTCAACAGGAGTAGTTTTGCCCACTGATTTTATGGGGCAGATTTACAACCAAGCAGTGAGTATAGGTGCTTTCCAGTGTTTGCGAGAGTTTGTAATATAAAACTCCCAGCTGCAGCACACCTCTGGATCCTATCTTTAGTGTTAAGACAATCTGAGACCCTAGAAGTGAACAACACTGACTTTTGTCCTATTAAAAATCCAGGGCATTTCTCCCCTTACAACATAGTCTTCAAAGTAAACTTGACCCTGGCTGTGAAATTCTCTCACGCATTGAGATACCAGCTTTTTGTATCCCATGGACATGGCAGGTTTCTGACTGATGTTTGGTTTAGACATATACACAAAGTGCCTGAGGCACCCTCTGAGCCTAAACAAAGCAGCCTGGGGAAGGTCTCACCATATCTATTGTCTTACACTGACATCGGCCTTTCCATTACAAAGCCTTTCAAGACCAAAAGTAATCAATAATGATGAATGTGGTTTCTTCCCTGTGTGCATCTGAGACAGATGGAGAGTCACTGTGGACAACAATAGCCTGCAGGCAACGGCCCTGACATCGTTGCTTAAAAAAACCCCTCCAAAACCTTACATAAAAACAAGGTACAAAGTTTTGTGGGGTTTTTTTCCATACTTGCCTGCTTGATGACAGATTCCTTCTGCAAGCCGTAATTGGATTGCCTGCTCGCGTGAGGAGCGGTACTGTTGCTGAGCAGCATCCCTCTCAGACAAACGATGGACAGATTTTCTGCGTGATTCTCTGTCTCAGCACCTCACTTCTTTTCCAAACTGCCATTTCCCAAGCTGTCTTTACCCCTCTCTCCATCTTTTCCTCTCGTGATTATGCTGTCTGCTTCCCAGCATGCTGATTTACAGAGGCATCATATAGCTGAAAATAAATGCCTCAGTTAGTTGACCTTGGAAAGAAACTGGTTATGCACTACGCTGCATTTTAAACCTCTTTACATATAGCCCTGTTCAGTTAGGGACGGATGGAAGAAGCAGTCCCACGGTGGCATGTCCCCAAGGAGACTTCAGGTGCCACTGTGTTGAGTGTGGATGTAAGAAAGCAGTCTTGCCGAGGGGCCAGGAGGTCGGCGTCGCGCTGTGAGCAGGTATCTCATCCCAGCCTGCTAACGTTTGTTCCACCCACAGCACATCTCCCCTTTGGCAAAGGTATATACCAGTCCTCTGACAAATGCAAAAAGAAAGGAAATCAAAGAAGAAGGGAAATGATCAGAACCTGATTATTTTTCCAGTGTTGGTTTTGTTTTTCATTTGCCTTAGAGTTCTCCTGTAATGCCAGTAGAGGTACAGCTGGGTAGTTGGGAGGGATGATGATGAGACATTAGCAGTACCTATAAAAGCATTTACAGTAGTGCTTACCTAAGAAAATTATTTTAGTAAAGCTAGGAGCAGTGAGAGAACAAAAAAGAACACAAACAGGAACCTGTGAAGTTGGATTTGGCCGATTTAATTGTTATTAACAGAAAGCCCAATGTAAACGTATTAACAGGTTTTTATTAGAACTTATCAGTAATTCATCAGAAACTGCTCTAATAGTGTTTTACATAGGCTTCAACAGATTGTGCAATAGCAGATCTAAATAGGGAAATGTTACATGAAGGTCACAAGATATTTTTGTGTTTTAGTTAGCATATAGTGGGACTAGTTGTTCTTAAGGTGTGGCTAACTTTGTTTCTGAACTTACGATCCCCTCCCCAGCAATAGTCAATACTAGCTGTGTGAACTGCTCCACTCATCACTGAAAAGGGTATGTAGTAACGCTGGCAGGCTTTGCTTTTCTGGGCAAAGGCGCATGCTGTCAGTCATCTGCAACACCTTGGCTAAGTTATTGACAAGTGTTGCTGTCTTTGTGCATCAAGGAGGGGGAAAACCCCTTGGAGACAGTGAGTGCTTCTTAATTCCAAGATTCTAATTTATAGGGACCCTGGCCATGAGTGTGCTTCTAACCTTTCCCTTCCCTGCTTTTCTCAGCCTCATGCCTCCAGAAAAGCTGGCGTGCTCTCTCCACTTCAAGCCCCATTTCTCCCACACCAGTGGAAAGGAAAGAGAGGGGCTGGCATTTATAGAATAATTTATTCCAGTCCTCCCACGTGGGGGAAGTGGGGAAATCAAAGGCTTCTGGAGTCAGTGGGGTTGCACTGTTGCAAATGAGGGCACCATTTAGCTCTGGATCAGGCTAATTCCTCCCTGTGGATGGCCTTTGGAAGAAAACAAAAAAGCACACCCAAAGACAGATTGTTTCCTTTACATTACTAACAAAAGTGTTTATTCTAGTAAAAAGCTGGAGAGAAGCAATTGGAGACTTCAGGGAATACGCTAAGTGAAAATGTGGTTTTGGTTATCCTGGAGTAGAGATAATTTGCTAAATTGCCGTATTTTACTTCTTGCGGTCACCGGTAACACAGTGACCCCCGATGTGGTGCTGCTCCTCTGCCATGCTCTGAAAAATCCGATAATGCTTGCAGCCGGCCCGGAACGCTGCTTGTTGCTGCACGCCCGAGCCCCAGGAATGTGCTGTGCGTCTTGCGGAGAGAACTTCCACGGAAAGTTCCCTGCTGTTTGCTGCTGCTGGGCTGTGTCTGCCGCCCTGGCTACAGGGAGAGCAAACATGTCCTGTCTTGCTGTGTGAAAGGGAAGGGATGGCAATAGGAAAATGACCATAAAAGCCCTTCTTGTGGTTTATTTGCAGCAATTCTATATTTACAGTTTGCCTAAAAAAAGGCTTCATCAAAATCTGTTTGGCAAGTTGCAGTTATCGGTTCCAGCCCAAAAACGTTATTTACGTATCTAATCTCTACTGATTGGAAAAGATGAAGTAAGTAGGAAAGGACAGGATGGACAGATGAAAATGAGTCAATGCAAGCTTTAATTTTAAAATAGCTCTTTCTTCATTGTTTTGTGATTTATCCTAAAGCTATGCCTGGTCCCTGAGCACAGATGTGAGTGTTTGAATCCTCTCCCTTCCCTCTTCCAATGCCAAGTTAAGCATTTGCCCTGAGACCTTGTGTCTGAAAGGAGTGCCCAGGCACCGGGGTGGGCATCAAATGACCCAAATGCTTTCAGCAGCCTCACTGCGTGGTTGGTCGTTACCCTTTCTTGCTCAAGGGTTGGTTTGCTGAGGTATGAGACATTATGAGTGTACTGTAGCTTTGCCAGTTACGTGTGTGTGTGAGTGCACACGTCTGCACTACAGCATGTAACAAGGCGGAGGCTGAGCGACGTTACTGCACTGTTGCAGCAGCTAGCCTCTCCTAGACACATCCCTGCTGCATCCGTCCATCCTAGCTCAAATCATCTGCTGCTCTGAAGCCGCTGATGTCTTTCCTTCAAGGACATTCAACAGTGTTTCTTAACAGAAATGAAGGAAACCTTGAGAAACTACTTGCCTTCCCCTGTTTCAATCTGGTATGTCCTCTGCTGTGGCTCCGGCTGTTTTCATTGCTGCTCATTATATTTAAACAGAATTTACAAAAACCGTCTGTACCTCTCCTAATCTCTGCTATCATTTAAAGTTTCGTCTCATCCCTTAAAGACGTGTACACAGTTCTTAATGAGAAGACAACAGCTTACAAAGATGAACCCTAAAAAAGTCCCCAGAGATAATCAGGGAAGAATATCCCATTCTCCCTTGGATTCTTCCCCATTCCTTTTTTTTTCCTGACTTCTATCCAAATCTCAGAAATTGTATGTTTTGAAGGTAAGCACATTTGTATATACTGAATTAGCTGATTTTGGATGTAGTGGCAGGCTGAATTCCAACCTTGTAGCCTGCTACTGGGTCTCGCTTCCTGCCTGTAGTCGGAGATCTTCAGGCGAGCCGAAGCACTTGGAAGCTCAGCCTTCTGCAGCACGAACGAAGAGAGAGGCAATAATTTATATGGAAAGGTAATTGGTCCCTCTTGCAGGTCACTGGTTTCATGCTTCTGGTAAGACATCCATCAGCAACCAGTTGACAGTTTCCATCATCATATGTCTTAATGCAATGTGTATCTCCCTCCTCTGCCAAAAACATTGCAGTGATCTTCTCTTGAGATGGCTACAGCCTGGCATCATTAGCAAGATCTACACCTGAAAGGAAAGTCTGTAGTTTTTTGACCAAGCAGAGATAAGAAAACACTAGGCTGGCTAAAGCTGCCACTAAAAGCATCTGTTGCTATAAAAAGCAATAAAAAGCTGCAAACCATGAACAGAGAGCAGATGCACCGTCTTGGTTGGCTGGTCAGTGCAAACCCTGCCAGCTTTGAACTCTTTTCCAAGTTTGTCATCAGTGGCTCTGTCTTGTGCGGGCTGAGCTTTGGATTTCTCATGCTCTCTCAGTCTAATCCTGCTGAGTCACGGGAACTAGAAACGTATAAAGGGGCACTGTGTGTCAACCCCATGAGACACACTGAACTCAGGGACTGGCCATACCAAATGTTACTCCTACAAAAGATGGGCATTGTATTAATGAACAATTTCCTGATAGACTCCTCTCAGAAACTGCATGAATGTGTTGTATTTTGTCCTCTGTTAGATGCCAGACACCAGGCAGATCTAGGCTGGATGCAAAAAGGTGTGGCCATACCATGTTCTGTTACTTTCCCTGTGCCAGTCAGGGGGCACAGTCATTAAGTCCAAACCATTTCTGTGGCATCATACCATCGAACATCTTTAATTAAACCACAAATGGTCAATGTATTGACTTTCAACGGTATATGCAGCAGGCCAAACTGAAGAGGTAGAACCTATTCTTCCTTAGAGATTGGGATCCCTGAAAATTTAGTGGTGGCAAGAAGAAAAAGTCTAAACTGAAACTTCTTGGTCTGGCCCCACGTCTTCCCAGCGGGCTCACCGTTCATAGGATGCAAGGGCTACATCCATACCACTGGACTAACCCCCGGAACTGTTCGTAGCAAATGACAGGGGGTGAGCCACCTCCACCCACAGTATTTCCCTCTCTCTTCCCCCAGCACGGAGTGGCTGCAGGCAAACAGCCAGCTGGGAACAGTCTTTGGGCTCTGCTAACTCCCAAACCACACCTGTGGACTGTGATATTAAGATGTGCCAAAGGCTTGCCAGAAACTGTTCTAGTAAATTAACAGTACAGATAATCAAGGTTCGGGGACTAGGAACATACCTTGGCACTGTGTAATATATATACTACAGCACATACAGCCAAGCAGCCCCCATTCTGGACAAAAACCTCTATTTTCAGCATACAGCAACTGTTCTCTTGTGTCTCAGACACCTTCGCTTTGAATTTCTAAGACACACTAGAAGCTGCCACATCAACACACCACATAGCTGTCTTAGGTATCTTGTCCGTGTTGGACGTTCCCGGTTGGTAACTTACGGAATAACAGAATCACAGAATCGTTAAGGTTGGAAAAGACCTTTAAGATCATCAAGTCCAACCATCAACCCAACACCACCATGCCCACTAAACCATGTCCCAAAGTGCCACATCCACACATTTTTTGAACACTTCCAGTGATGGTGACTCCACCACCTCCCTGGGCAGCCTGTTCCAGTGCTTGACCACTCTCTCAGTAAAGAAATTTTTCCTAATATCCAATCTAAACCTGCCCTGGCGCAACTTGAGGCCATTTCCTCTCGTCCTATCACTAGTTACTTGGGAGAAGAGACCAACACCCACCTCACCACAACCCCTTTCAGGGAGTTGTAGAGAGCGACAAGGTCTCCCCTCAGCCTCCTCTTCTCCAGACTAAACAACCCCAGTTCCCTCAGCTGCTCCTCAGAAGACTTGTGCTCCAGACACCTCACCATCTTTGTTGCCCTTCTCTGGACACGCTCCAGCACCTCAACATCCTTCTTGTAGTGAGGGGCCCAAAACTGAACACAGGATTCAAGGTGTGGCCTCACCAGTGCCGAGTACAGGGGCACAATCACTTCCCTACTCCTGCTGGCCACACGATTCCTGATACAGGCCAGGACGCTGTTGGCCTTCTTGGCCACCTGGGCACACTGCTGGCTCATGTTCAGCCGGCTGTCAGCCAGCACCCCCAGGTCCTTTTCTGCTGGGCAGCTTACCCTCCATTTAATCTCCGTTCCATCTCCTAGTTTTAACTGGCCAAAAGCAATGCTTGCAGTCCACGAGAAGTTTAAATTATACTACTGATACTGAAATTACATGTGTTCATGCTTTAAATTATACTTCCAGGTAGGACATAACCTTTTCTTACTACATCAGTATCAAACCCATGGGGGTCTTCCTTCCTGCATTCGGTCATCGAGTGAAAATGGTTTCCTTCTGCCTGACGCACACAACCTGCTGTGATGGGCAGATCGGTGCGATCGTCTGTCAGAGCACAGAGCCCAAGTGATGCCTTCTTGAGTTGTTACTGCACTGAAACTGCCACCGCTCCTGTGTTCTCAGCACCATGTGATGGGAATTATGTTGTGTTTGACAAATTCTGCTGGTTGCAAATTAGCTTGTACACCTAAATGATACGTAAGTAAGGAAGGTCTAGTAATAGCAAGAGCAAAAGCTGCTCCAAAACACTTCTACGCACCATTCACAAGAGTGACAGAGCTCACTGTTCAGTTCTGCTCTTGATCTTGAAGATGCTTCTTACCGGGTGTTTTTTACTAGTCTAACAGTGCACACAGAGATGTACGTGCTCATTAGGAACTTCTTGTGCTCGGTGTACACTCAATCTCATGTTCGTTAGTGAACTCCACTGGTGCCGGTGTCTCTCGCCCTCCACCCCTCGCTCTGCTGGCAGTTACTCGCAGGACACTCTCACCAGAACTCGTGGGCCACACTGCAAACTGAGAGCTGCCAACCTGACTGCATTTACAGATTTGGAGGGTGGGAGAAATACCTGCAAATGTCATCTTAGTTTTTATTAGACCAGTAGATTAGTTTTCTAATGCGTCTTTAAATGGGTATATGATTTACTAATTATTTATTACCCACAACTTTCTACCATGTTTATATGAAAGCCACAGATATACTTTAACGTGGATACAAAATGCTTAAATATAGCATTACCTAAATGAGCATCACTACCAAATGATAGTTTTTAAAAAAAGTTTATTATTTATTTTTCCCCTTTGTATGATTGAATTTTCTTTTTCAGTCATTTAAAAATTAAACCTTTGATGTTTCTATGGCTTCAGTCATTTGATTTGATGGCATTACAGCAGGACAGCCCCATTGCTGTATGAAGGAAGACCAGTATCTATTTTCTGGAACGGAATTAGTTGACCCTGTGTGAGTTTCCCTTCCATCACCCAATTTCCAGATTACTCTCTGGTGTAATCTGAGAATTAAAGATAACTGATTATGATTCTTGACTTGTGCATGCAGCCTAGCAACCATTTTAAACTTCTGGGTATTTCTTTATGAACGGCACTGGCAGAGCTGGTGTTCAGTGCTGCAGAACAGCTTGATAGTCACTTGGCTGGCAGCAGTTGTGGGGTGTTTTCTGCATCTGTTTCTCACCTGCCAACATCTACTTGATAAACCTTGGGAGAAAAAGCAGTTCAGCTGTGCATTGTGCACCATTGAGCAAGCCATCCTTACAATGGAAAATGACTGTGCAACATAGTGGGGTTGATGTATCTTTTTCTGCTTTTGTGTTGTAATTCTGGGGGTGCACAGCCCTCATGAGCTGCAGCCACCTCACCTCTTCCTGCCAGAGGAGCCATTCATTGCATTTCCTTCAGCAAGCACTGTGCTGCTGAGGAGGTAAGTGCTGTCCCTCAGCTGTCCTGCCGTGGGACAGAGATGATTTTCTTACCTAGCCTCACGAAGCAAGTGCTTGAACACCGAAGTACTACCAAAATGAGTGCAGCTCTCACCTCTGTGGATGGGCTTGGCACAGAGGCTAAGGACTGAAAGGGTCTAGAAGCAGGAGTCGAAGCAAAACTTTCAGAGAAATGATGAGTATGAAGAGTTAATTACATAGACAGAGAACGTGCCCAGATTGGAGGTGGGGTGTCCATTTCTTGCCTGACATTTTTGTGTCAGTTGCTGTTTTCACCGATTTTTCCAGTTGTTCTGGGGAGGTCACTCTTTTGCCATACACTGTACTACAAGTCAGGCAAGGACCAACCCGGGTCTGGAGAGAGGCTGTCAGGGCCTTACCCCCCTCGCTCCATGCCAGCTGGTGTGCAGGGTCCCTCCCCATTTGCAGCAGGGTTGCATTCATCCCCCATGCTTCCAGTTTTTCAGAGCAAATTCGGTTCTTTCCTCTCCCCACCATGGCAGAACATAGCAGTTGTGGTGCTTAGGTTTTTTTGCAAAAGACCTGTGGTGAAAAAACAAGGCCGTCCATTTCCAAGAAAGTGAAGCTAAAAAACAAAAATAGATAATCTGTCCTTCAGGTGAGCTTTCTTTGCAGTACAGTGTGCTAGCTGTTGGGAGCCTCGTGGAGAAGAACGGTATGAATTGCATGGTCAGGGACTTAATAATTCTTAGAAATGAATCATTGTTGTCAGCGTTTCTATGGGAACAGGGAAATAAATGAATATTTAAGCTATTTTCAAATTAATTCTATCAGAAGATCCGAAGGTTGTGCAATGGCTACAAGTATACAAAGAAAGAAATCATTATATTATTTAGATTTTGCTAGTTACTGTTACTGGGGGCGGGTTTTGAAAAGTATGTTTTATACAACTTAGTCACAAAACATTTAAACTCAGCATAAGACAAACAGGACGTTTGGCTGTAAGTTCAGAACAATGAACTCATGAGGTTTATTTTTATATGCAAGTTCAACTTGGATGCGTGCCATGTAACACACAAAAAAGTTACCACTTAATGCCTTTTTTTTTCTCTCTTGAAATGATGAGGGCATCTGGATCCCATTTTAAATTGCAAACTAGGCTTTTTAGCTTTTTAAAACAATTTGCATAGCTTGAACTAATTAATGCTTTGGTTGATGTGTAGGCAGTAAAAGACAACATGACCCCAAGCATGAGAGAGGTGAAGGAGAATTGCATGAATTTTGGTATTTCCTAACTTTTGAGGGCTTGAGTTGGCTACCCGAACATTTCAATGTAAGTAGGGCATACGTGCAGCGGATGTCACGAAGCAATACCAGAAGGAGACCCCTTGGGTAAGCTACGTGTATTCCCCGGCATCGCAAATTCACGGAACGTAAACGCGCAGCCCGGTGTTCTGTTACCTTGGGCAAAGCCAACAGCCTCAGCCAGATGCATCTGTCCCTCGTGAGTTGAGCTGTTTGCTGCAGTCCCTGAAGCATGTGCGAGCTCCTCACGCCAGAGGCCTAATTTCTGTGAACTGCGGCCATTTCTGCTGATACCGGGCTGATGTCCCTCCGTTCCAGCTGGCTGGGCCAGCATCGACCGATGCCCAGCCAATTTCCCCTCAGGTTTTGGAGTGAGGGTTTCCCCTCTCCAACGCAACTCAAGTCTCTGTAAGCAACCCCCTAATTACGTTCAAGCATGACACTTCTCCAGCCCAAATAAAATGCAGCGTCTTACAGCTGAACTACCATTGAAGCGGGTGCTGCAAGGAATCAGAAGACCTCGGCTGTAAGAAATAATGGAAACCAGGAGGAGCAGAGAATTTCTACTCAAGGCGAATCCAGTTTGCATGAAAATGAGGAAACCTGAACTATAACCTTCCAAACCCTACTGTCAGATGCACATTCCTAAAAGAGGTGGCTTGGGTTAGGTTTTGCCCAGGTTGCAGCACTTTGCAGCACTGTGGTGAGGACGGTTGGAGGAGGGGTTGCCTAACTAGAGAGTAGTGCCACAGGCTAGTGAGGTATTTCTGCAGAGCTCTGCAGGGACCCAACTCAGTGAAACATTTTGGTTTCATGATACAGATTGTTCTGCCAAAAGCAGTCTGGCATTTTTGTCCTGCTACCCTTCAACCTTCCGCAGCCAGCAGTTCTTCACAGACGGCTTGGCTACAGCTACGGCTGTTTTCAGAAGATGGCAAAATGCATATCCTGAACCCCAAGAACTGGGGAATGACTGTTGCTTGAAGAAAATGTTGCTGGATTTTTTTTAAACTTGAACAAAACCATCTTTTTTCCTTGTTGACAGAAATAGTTAAAATTATTTACCTGAAATGTTCTGAAACATTTGTCTTTGAGGCAGATACTTGCCTGGCACCTGGGAAGGATGAGTCCCTGCAATGGTGCTATCAGGGGACAGAGGGGCTGGGGCGCAGCTCTGCAGGAGAGTCCTGGGGCGGTGGTGGTGGGCAGCTGGCTGAATGTGAGCCTCTGGTGTGCCCTGGCAGCAAAGGCAGCCAGCAGCTCCTGAGCTGTGTGATCAGGGGTACGGCCTGAAGGTCACGGCAAGGGATTGTCCCCCTCTGTGCGGCACTCATCAGACCACATCTTGATACCGAGTCCAGTTTTAGGACCTGACACAGGAAAGATGTTGACAAACTGGAGGCAGCTCAGGGCAGGACCCCCAAGGCAGTAGGGGCTGGATCACCTGCCCCATGAGGAGGGGCTGAGGGAGCTGGGCTGGGTCAGCCTGGAGAAGGGATGGCACTGGGGCACCTAACAACCCCCAGCAGCTACGAGGTGCAATGGGGGAGATGGAGCTGGGCTCCTCACTGCTCACAGCAGTGCAGGGTGGGTGGGTGAGAAGCAATGGGCACAAGTTGAAATCAGAGTGGTTCAGGCTGAGTATCGGGAGAAACTTTCTCCATGAGGCAGTGGAGCAGGTCACCCCGAGCGGCTGTGCTGTCTCCATCCCTGGCACGTTTCAAGCCCCGACTGGTCCAAGCCCTGGGCTGCCTGGCCTGACCCCAGCGCTGGCCCTGCTTTGGGCAGGAGGGTGGACTGGAGGCCTCCCGAGGTCCTTCCCAGCCTGATTTAGCCTGTGATCCTTTGATCTTAATCAACTGAAAATGGGGTCCTGCTTTACACACACTTAACAAAAGGTAGTGCTGCCGACGCTGCCTACAGCAGCTGCGCCGAGCCCGAGATCAGAGCCGCTCTCATTGCCGACGCGGGGGACAGCAAACGGTGGGGCACCTTTTTCTTCCTTG
Source organism: Phaethon lepturus (assembly GCF_000687285.1). Classification (NCBI taxonomy): domain Eukaryota; kingdom Metazoa; phylum Chordata; class Aves; order Phaethontiformes; family Phaethontidae; genus Phaethon; species Phaethon lepturus. Next base: position 29,091 of record NW_010544152.1, on the reverse strand, counting down.
GTTGGTTTTTAAAGGTATTTGAGAAGCTTGTGGGGTCTGAGTGGGTCTTCCAAATAGAAACCTAACCACACAGATTCGTCTTTGTAAAAACCATATACGGTCTTAAACAACCGCACTCAGGTCAACGCAATGTTATTTTTTACTATATGCTATTTGATACAGATTAGGTTTGTAAATTGAGAAATACTGTAGCGGCCCTTGCCAGGGCCGAGCAATCCAAGAAATATTAAGTTTAAAGTAGATTCAGATCTGAACGCTGGAGCTGTATCTGTAGTCTTGCACACCATCCAGCTTTTCTTAGTACCTATCACTGTTACTATTTGTTATGACAGCTACATTATTTGTGAGGTAATGGAATATTATAAACCAAAGCAGAGCTGTTTAAAGTATCAAAATTCCCTTATTATAAGTACTTTCGTCTTAAGTCTCATTATTTTTTGGGTCATCCGGAATGTACATTTGTATACTATAAACATGATAAATCTCTGTATTAATCTTTGTGACCCGCATTTGCCCTGCTCATGCGATCTCAGTATTTCCACAGTACAAAATAACTGAAGGTTCGATGTAGAAAATTTAAGGCATTTACTGTGTTTATAAAACTCACTATGGGTGTGACCTTGTAATTCCTTTACTTGGTTAAATTTTCATTATTCATCGAAGGACTGTCGCCAAAGTGTAACGTTATGCGTAAGGGGAGGTTTGTAACATTAGGCGGTGGTGAGATGTTAGCATTAGCAGCGATCATCCCTGTCTTTCATCAAGTGGAAGGGAGTCGTGGAGATGAAACAAGAAGTTCTTGTGGAAATGATTACATCGTCCGCGGCTGCTGGGGAAAGCTGGAGCATCAGGCAGGGAAGCTGCAGATGTGCTGGGGCAGGAGGGGGCTGACAACAGCCCCATGCCTGGCTGGGAGAGGGGAGCCTGCAGGAGCCCTGCTGAAGTGAGACCAGGTGCCACAAAGCCACGTAGGGTACCTGGGGGTGGACCTAGAGGGGAAAGAGGCAGCTGTGGGGATCCGTATGGAAGCAGCAGCATTTTTAAGAACTGTTCTTCACATTAGCCCATGATGTCAAGGCATCTGCTGGTTTCTTCTTCTTCTTCTTCTTCTTCTTCTTCTTCTTCTTCTTCTTCTTCTTCTTCTTCTTCTCCTTCTTCTTCTCCTTCTTCTTCTCCTTCCTTTCATTACTCCATTTAGTTTGATACTAAACAAAGACAGGCAGTAACCAAAGAGAACACCTTCAAGACCCGGGCACTCTGCATGCCCACCCAGGGTAGACCCTTGATGTCCCTCCATCCAGAAGGAGTCAGTGAAGGCTCTCGTTGCCTCCCCGTTAGGTGTTGTGACTGATTAGGAACAGCCTGTGTGTATGAGCAGCCCTGCAGCCCCTGCCTGGCCCAGGAGCGGACGCGAGGGCAGCAGCTCTGGGGTGTCCAGCCAGGGCTGCAGGAGGGGAGCAGGCACTGGTAAGTGTGCTGGGGGTGGTGCTGGGGGTTTGCAGAAGGGACCTGGCACCGGCTGGAAATCCCAAAAACTCCTCATTCTCACTCGCTCTCACAGGAAACAAAACAAGCCTGAAGTCTCGCCTAACCAATTTTCCTAGCCAAAACCATAAGAAAACAGAACAGGTTTATTAAGAACAACTATCTGCGCCTTAGCTGTTGCTTATCTGTGAGAGGATGCAGTAAATCAGATTAATCTGAGGAATGAGCAGGAGACATTATGCTCTCTGCTGTTGTTTATTTAGCTTAGATGAGAACTAGATATTGCTAGATGCCTTCACATTTCAATTTTTAAATCTGTTGCCAAAGGGGTGGTGAGATGTATATGAGACCCAGCATGACTGAAGTGAACACTCTTGGCTATTTCATTTCACTTGTCCATCTTTTCACCGCTTCTGAGGTCTTGTTATCTCTAATAGAAGCACTTATCCATGCTGCTCATGGTTCTGTATTTGTGAAATAAATGACATTTTTGGCACATGAGCATGGTCGTATAAAGTCAAAGAAGACACAGAACTGTCCTGATTAATGTATTTGTGTAATTAATAATTTTGCAAACTGCATCTGGAGATCAAAATTTAATAAAGCTGGTGTCTTCTCTCTTTTAACCTCCTGTGCTCTAAGGATGAATTCTCATGAATTTTCTTGACTCTCCTGAATTGACTCTCCTGAATAACATGAATTACTTTTTAAACACTGCTCTCTGGGAGACCTAATTCTATTTTTATCTGTGCTGCTGACATATTCCTAACCTGCTGTTGATCCACATGATTTCAGAACCTTCACTTTTTTTCCTCAAAAACCTGCTGCCTCTGTAAGAGAGATTTGTAAGAAGCAATGTCTCAGAAGCCCTTATTTCCAACTTTCAGGGCTTCCTTCAAATTTAAGAGCAGACTGCTGGCAAGGAACAGCAATCTCTGCGCTAGCGAGGGGTAAGGTGCCATAGGAGCGAGTCAGGGTACGGGATACATGAGTCTGTATGCCAACACTAAGTGGAACGGAAGTGGTCCACTGCACCACCCACTGTGGTGGGTAGGGGAGAGATGGTGTAACAGAGGTTTAGAAGATACTGCTTTACCACCTAATTTATTGCAGCGTTGATTGCCAATCCTCTTGCAGCCCCCAGTGAGTTTAACAGCCTTCTGGGACTAGCACGGGCTCCTGCAGCTGCCCAAGAAACTTGCAGTGCACTTACAGTGCGGATTTACACATGGAGCTTGGGCTTAGCCTGTGCTTGGACTTCGAAGGATGCTGAAACTTGCCATTATCGTAGAAGAAAGCAGTAGAAAGGGGGGTAATAAAAAGGATATTAGGAGAAACAAAGGGGTTCAGTAAAGAGGGGAGAGAACAACCGAAGATTCATTAGGTAGACAGCCACGTTAATTCTTGGGGAGAGAAGGCGCATCAAAGATGACTTGAGGACTGTCGGTCATCAGCAAATAGGAAGCTCATGCAGCATGTGGTCCTTTATGCAGTGTGGGAGCCATTGCAGGAGGTTCACAGAAGTTCCTGGTGGTTCGAGACCTTTCTTAGGCACGTGCACGTTTGGTAAATGCTACAAGACCTAGTGGTGAGGTGGCTTACTTCTTGTTTCAGACCTCAGTGTCCCCATCAGGGGTTGCAGTCACCTACATAGGAAGAGATACCTGGAGTGGAGGTTCTGGTTCGGTTTCCTCTGAAAGGAATCTGGTTTACATGTACCAGGGACATTCTGCAAACTGGATCAATGCATGGTAAGTTGGACCAGGTAGAGAATTTTCTCCAAATTGCCTTGCTGCTCTGGACCACAGAAGCCTCCAGGCACAGCACTTCTGCTGTGGAGCAACTAGCCCATGTGAGGTTGGGAGGTCAGAATCTGAAGCAGTGAATTAAGCTGTTGATTAAAATGGAGTTGATTACCTACTGTTTGCAAATAATTTTTTTTTCTTTCAAAGAAACTTAAAATCAATTAAAAAATGACTTCCTGATAATAGCATTTATTTAAGTAGTCCTTAATTCAAAGCGATTCAGCATGCTTCAGACTTAGAGATGACTTACACCTCTTTCATAGCTCCGTGAACTGTATGATCTTCGAATCTCCACAGTGATCTCTGACCTCCACCAATATCCCCTCGCTCGTTTTGCCCTGCGGTGGGGAGGCTGTGCCAGCCATCTCACTCAGCACAGAAACAAAGAGCCCTGCAGAGCTTTATTCGCTGGTTTTCAGTTGTTAGTTGCTGGCTTCTGGCTCTGCCAGATAGTAAGTTGCCGGGAGCACGGCAGTGGCTGACACCCCCGAGCACAGAGGGGTGTGGGGTGCTAGCAAGCACGTCGTGAATGACTTGGGTCCTCTTTCAAGACTGCGACTGAGTGGGAGACACCAGAGAAAAAGGACAAGGCTGGTGCTATAATCTTGCTATAACCTTCCCACTCAGTTAGTATAAAAATCAAAGCTCATTTGTGACGTCCAGAAATACTGAATTTCACGCATTTCCAGGAAAGGCACGCTTTCACTCTGTTAGAAAAAAAGACAGTTTTATCTTTTCCTCGCACCAGCATGCAAAGAAGTTGTTTCGAAAAAGGAAATCCAATTAACAACTGTTAACACCGTCTTCCCAGCTGAGTCACGTTCCCAGGTACCGCGTGTTCCTCACGCTGATGCCAAACAGCAGCCGTCTGACTGAGGGCTGAGGCTGCTGCTCCGGGGGCCGGGCACCCGGGCGCTGGGTGTTGCGCCAGTCGTTATCACAACGCTTGAGACCCTTTTCACATCTAGCCCGGAGCCTTGCCTTCTCCACAGATCCTTTTGCTTTTCTTCTCCAGTTTCTTAAAATATTTTCTCTGCCTTCTTGCTGAGGAGATCCCTGGAACCGGGAGGGTCCCGGCAAACCCGGCCTTCTCCACAGATCCTTTTGCTTTTCTTCTCCAGTTTCTTAAAATATTTTCTCTGCCTTCTTGCTGAGATCCCTGGAACCGGGAGGGTCCCAGCAAACCCGTAGGAGCAGTTTGTTATAACGTGAATTGCAGGTGTTTGGAAGCAAACCTGGAGAGGGGCAGAGTTGCCAGCGGTGCTGTTCAGGGCAGAGGAAGCCCATGGTCCAGAATCTCATCTGCAGAAGGGAAATGGAAAAGGATTTTATTTGGAAGAATAGCAGAATGACCGTAACTCAATACTAGTGCTACTACAAAGACTGCTCAAAGCTTTGTGACCAGATGTGTATCAGTGTTTATATTACAAGTGATAAAAAAGTTACCACCCTCTCCTATGAAGATGTTTTAAACTAACCTGATTACACCGGAGCCGATTGATTTTGCCAGCATGGGTTTAACATGCTGTATTGACTGCTAGCTATTTTGGTATGGGTTGAGGGTTTTTGCAATATCAATTTGAGATAGTAGAGTCATAAAAAATAACAGTGTAGTTATTTGATTGCTAGTCATCTGAGTTGAAGTCCAAACTAAGGGCCAAATAAATCATAGGGAATCGTTCCACTTAGATTCTGGGTCAGGTACTATAGCTTATGTTGTTGATATTAAAACATCTTCCTAGTGTGTCATACAAACTGTCACAATTTTATGTGGGGACAGATCACAATTTCACACTACTTCTGCACAGGTATTGATAGTGCAGTACTTAACAAAATATTAATTGCTATTTTTAATAAATTTGACAGGAGGAAACATGAATTTATAGATGAATATTGCACAAAAATATCCCTTATTGAATATAATCCATGTCTTTGTTTCTGTGGCTTTCTCCTTTTGAAGGAATAAAGATTGGAATTATTGAATTCCTTTACAAAAGGAGTCTTGTACTAATCCAGTTTCCACAGGAGTATCATATTTAGGTGTAAAACAAAAGAGAGGCAATCCAGAACGGATTAGCAAACATAAATACTCGCAGAGACCGTGAGATCCCGCTTTGCCAGGGAGGGTGGACAAAGGCGGATGGTAACGCGCAAATACTCATCTCCTGCACTAGAGACCTGACGTGCTGGAAGGCTAATGGGATTGATGCAAAAGGGCAATGTGGAAAGAACTGTGCTAGCTCCTGCAACCATAGTACATATTTGATGTGCAGTGACATTATACTTGTGAAATAAATTATTTAGGTCTGTCTGAGGGGGTCAGCAGAGAAATTCCTATGGCCAGACATGAATTGTCTTCTGACACTTTGAATACCTTTTCTGTTGTGGGTTTTTTTTTGTTTGGGTTTTTTTGTTTTGTTTTTTTTTTTCCAATTCCTGTTCTGTTTTACCTGTGAAAGTGGTCCTAGACCAGTGTACTCAGCGTTCAGTTGCTCCTAGATCTGGCTGATAAACGACACTTTTGCACAAGAGAAGAGAACTGCTCGTGCTGAGTCTGTAGTGTTTTTTTCACATTTGATGGAAGGAAAGGGCTGTCTGTTTTCTGTGAATAACATGGTTATGATTAGATTGTTCTTTAGGGGCTGTCACAGCATGAGCTGGTCCTTTAAAAGATTTGGGTTAAACTTTCCCCATATATTAATGTAGTCTCTTAGCATGAACAGAGTCTGGTCTAGGGAATGAGAGTTTAGGAATCAATATCCATATCTATGTAGTAAGTGGTGTAAATGTATTTGGATTTGCAGTCATGGTATGTTTGTGGTATGTATGTCTGAAAAAATGTTGGTTTATTTCCCAGGTTATATGTGTTATTTTTTCAACATGTTCTTAGCATTTGCTAAACCAGAAATGAGAGGTCAATGTCTATAATGTCCATCAAAAAGACCGAGACATTTCCTAATATTTGTAGAGGACATGTGTTATACACGAGTGCTAACATCAAAATCTATGTCTTTGCAAGAACTGACCAGAAAAGACGTCTCTTTTAGCAGGCAGAAGCCCAGCCTAGAATAGTTTGTTCTCTTATTCGTATCTCTAAAGAGCTAAATCTGTGGTTACTAGGAGTGCTTTCTGTGCAGCTCCTTTCTCCAACACTTGCATATTCTTCAAATGTCCTTGAATTTCCACAGGAGTCTTTCTCAAAGGATGTTAGTTCCTCTCAGTCCCGCCCAGGAGCAGACCAACCTGCAGCTACGTAGACGGCGTACTAGATTTTTGTTTCATTCAGTTATAATATTTGTCATTCACTCTGCTTCAAATATTTTTTCCCTTGGGTGTTTGTTTAATGTACAAAAGAGTTTTAGATCGTTGGATAACATTTGGTTTCGTGTGAGAGTAAGAGGGCAAAACAGCCGTGAGCCTCTTTGAGACTTCAGCCAGCCTGGAATCTGGTGGATAGTAGAGACAAGATTTCTTGGATTTTCAGCCTGCTGTGATGTGCACAAAATTAATCAATTTTTACATTTCTGTCCTTGAAAGGTTGGTTTAATGTGTTCCTGATAAAATTAGGCTATGGGCTCCACTAATTCTAGTTACCTTGTAGTCAGTGCGAGGTAGAATAAATTTATAACATTGATAAAGTTGAGCTTTTTTTTTTAAGCCAATTGCTCCAGGGAATTGAATGTTCTCTCCTCTTGAAGGAAATTGCTCCAATTTAAAGGCATTAAATGTTTAATCATTTGTCACTTTTCTCACTTGCAAATACTGCTGATGGTTGTGTTGTTTATCTAGACTGATCTCTGAGACATGGGAAGTGGTAAAAAATTCTCTTGAAGTTTTTCTGAAGACAAAGAAGAACTTGTGAATTGTCTTGTAAGATTTTTATCCACCTGAGCCGAACTGCTAAACCTGATGTTTGATGGATAAATTAGTAAAAGGCGGTAGCTGGTTTCTGTCTGTTGGCAATTTGAATCTCTGCACAGTGGATGAAATTTTGCTCTCCTTTATGAAAACGTACATTTGGAAAATATAAGCAAAGTCATCTGAGTGTCTGCTGTAAAAGTGGTGTGAGAGCAGACTGGATGATTTTCACAGGATTATTTGGCCCATGATAGACCATATAAAAGTGGAAACAACTATAACTTTGGATAGCTTTATCTCATCTAAGAGCCTTGGAGAGAAGGGAAGACAGGAACTGCTGACCCTACGTACAAGCAGCAGTCCTGACTCCTTTGTACTGAGTCCTGCCAGTTGTGTTGGAAATCAGGCTAGAGATTACACAATAATGCAAATCACTGTAGCATCATGTATCGAGGCGCTTCTTTGCATTTAACATGTAGGCCAGCTATACCAGTTGGCCAGTTTTCTTTTATTCCTTTTTTTTTTGCTCACATTAGGGATGAGTGCTGCAAGGCAGCCAACCCGATTTAATTATTGATCTGTCAGTCTTTATTTTCAAATTCCTCTTAAAGACTAATTTTGAAAAATCACCACTATTCCATGGGTGAGGCTGTTCTTAAGCCAGAGCAGCCGATAGTTGTCTCATTGCTGAGAACCAGTGGATAGACTGTGAATACTAAGGACCAGAGAAAAACATCTTTTCAATGGGAAAGCCTGTCCTAAAGACTGTTGAAATTAAAGGTCCCATTAATTTCTTTCCTCTTTACATCAGGTTCTAATAATGTGGGCGTTGGTCTCCAGGGACAGCTGGTGAGCTCTGGCATCAAGGAAGGATGAAATAAAGCTATCGCAGTCTGGTCATTAATGCTCATGGCCCAGACCAAAGTGCTGTAACGCTCCCTGAGGGCAGAGCTTCCCTTCTCTCTTCTGCTTAGCCACACATCTGCACCAGGCTTGACAACTTGCTACCAGCTGCATTTGGACCTTGGCACATCAGTGAGTGCAGCTGTGTGGTTTTTCCACCCCTGCTCTAAGCCAGCCACACGTGTAGGCATTGAGACTGCACAGACCATTCCTGCCTTGCACTTGCCTGCTTTGGAGCACAGGTAGAGCAGATACTGAGCTGCTTGTGCCCATCCTTGTAGACAGCAGCTTCAATTTATTCTATTTCCATCATTATGCTGCAGCTTGACGTTCTCTGAAAAAAGAGGTTTTCGTAATGTATCTTCTCCTCCCTCCTTCCCTCCCTTTGTCCTTCTCTCTAAATAAGTTCTTAGGACAAGTTAGATTGGGAGCCCTAGAACTGCTCATACAAGTCTAAGTGAGTGGCTTCACTCCTCCACTTTCCCAAGGGAATAAACTGATAAAGGAATATATTTCAGTGTTTTGTTGCATTGGTTATTTGCATTAACAACGTGTTTTTCCTCTGTGTAATCCTAATGGTTCCCGTGGTGCTTTTCCCCGGTGTTCTTGGCAAAAATTTCCTCCCTGTGCTGCTGCCCAAGTTGTGGTCATACTGAGCTGTTGTGTTCTTCTCTAGGAAATAGTTATATCTGCATTGTGCATATGCAGTCTGCTAACATATAATGGAAACTTACAGGCAGAAAGAGACAACAGAAGTGTAAGACTTATTACCTCCCTTTACAATGCAAGTTTCCCAGCAGTAATGCAATGGCACACAGGCGTATTGAAGCAGGACTGATTCTGTGATTGGATTAGAGTCAAATGAAAACACGCGATGTGTATAGTGTTCTGGTCCCAGCAGATAGTTCACAGACGTAAATGTTTGGACCAAAAATAGTCAAGTCAAGATCAGCGTTACTTTATATAATCACTTGATGTGCTACCTTTTCTTACCATACCCACAAATTGAAAGGCAGCAATTTCGCTTCCAGCCATGCTGTATTTTCTTATGTGTTCTGAGTTTCCTGGGATATAACCATCACTCTTCAGTTGTGTGCTGCTTGCCGTAGTTACGGCCGCTGCAGCTCTTGCTGCATGGCTTTATTCGTGCAGATGCCAGCTATTTGTTCAAATGCACATAGCGGACTTTGTCCGCCTGCCTTTGGCCACTAAGCCCATAGGCACATAGCAATTGGTTTGCTGAGGCTCCATTCTAGCCTTGCTACATTCCTCCTGAAAATGTGCCATGTGACAGAAAAAAAGCACGAAGTTAAGTATTTCTAGCAGAGAACAAGGAATGTTATTAAAAAAAGGAATTGATCACATCCCTGGAGAGTCAGTTTTTCTGAGAATCATGCTTACCTTTGCCTTCTAGATAGGGATTTAGAAAATAGTTACAGTCATCCTCATAAAGCACCTTTTTACAACAGGGTTTCACCCAGTGATATGAGTTAGCATTGAACAACATTTAGTCACGCATGTAGCCAAAGAAGGCACAGACATTTATTTCTGTCTTAAAAAAATACATGCTGTGAATTGTTTAAGTGTTTGGGAAAAATTTTTGCTTCTGTCCAGGTTTATAAAATCTAGTTCATTGTATTTAATCACACTGTTTTTCATTTTAAGTAATACATCTTAAAATGTTGAGGCAATAATCACTGAGAAAGCAATTTAAAAGAAAGTTTCTCGCCTTGGAAGACTTTCTTAATAGTTGGTGTCTGGTATATAATTAAGCCTTTGTCTCTTAGGTTTCATTACAAAGCACTTTGTACCTTCTCTGATGGTATTAACAAGAAAACTTGAAGTTTTGAGATACATCCTGCTCTATCAAGCAAAATAAAGCCAAAGCTATGCCCTTGTCTATTTCCAGGTTTCTACATTTGAAGGGGTCTTATTTTAGCCATTTGAATATAAATGCATGTTGAATAGGCTGAGGAATGGAAAATCCATGTGAGTCTTCAACAATCCTATAAGTGCTGACATACTCTGAACAGGGTGTCTGTTCCCATGTCTGGAATACAGAGAAAGATCATTTTATTGCTCAAGGATTTTCCTTTTTCTGGCTTCTATTTTCCTGACCGAAATCAATATTCCAGGGCTAATGGATGAGGATGTCTGCTGTTGCTGCCTAAAGTGCTGACCTTGGCAATCAATATATTTAGCTTGGAGCATTTGCGATGTCAATTACTATGATAATACTTCAGCACTTACTGCCCGCAAAATGTCTGGGTTATTGGGTTAAAGTTCCCCTGCAACATTATCTTTCCCACTTTCTCTCTCTTTATATTCTCTAACTGATGGGGACTCCGAACCCTCGAGCACAACTGTGTTAAGCAATTATTTTATTAGGACTGGATGAACGATGGTTTTTGTTTTGTTTCTAATTTGTTGATAATTTTGAAAATGCAGAGGGACAGGCAAGCTGTTCTGAATAATATGTTTCACTTCAACAGAAAGTGCTTTGTTCTCATGTTTTAAAATCTTTTCAAGCAAATTTTGAAAATTTCTAGTAACAATGAGGTAAAGTTTGCCATAAAGTCATTACATACTGAAGAAATGGGACACCTTTTTGTAGAAAACACTGAAACATTTAATTTTTTCATTGTGGTCTGTAACTTAAGTGAATACTCTGATTGTATGTAAATGAGTTTAGTGTCGCCGACTGTATTTTTTTTCTCCAAAATTATTTCATTTAAGAAATATCACATAGCCCAGGATTTTATCACTAGTCATTTCCAAGTGCTTTCAAAATGATACCTTTCTGCCTTTTTTATTCAACCTGAACTGCCTAGTCTGTGGGTTTTTCCTGCTTTTGCCTGAACAGAATAGGGTTAAACAACATCATCCCTCCCATCCTTCTGTACCAAATTACCCGGATGCAGTAAAGACCTTGACCTTGACATCACATTGATCCTTGTGACCATAAAGGCTCTCAACAGATCTGAGAGATTATTGACCTCAGTCCAGAGCTTCAGTAAAGTTTGTCAGTCTCTGTAGAGCATAATATAGAGTATTATGCAGAGATAATAGATAGAGCATTCTACATGATGGCTTTTTATTCATAGGGCACTCTTAAACTGCAGCATCTAGCTTTATTAGAGAAAATTAGGTCTGTCTTGGAGCTTTAAAACTTGTTTCTGGGGCTCTGGCTCACAAGTCGTCAATAAAATGAGACCTGTCACAAAGGTTTACAAAGACTGACAATAAAGTGCTAAAGCTATTATACATGACTGCATTGCCTTCAGATCTATGCAGATCTGCATTTTTTGCAAATTAAAAGGATTCTGTGGTTAACAGAATAAATGCTTCGTCTGATAAAGTATTGAAGATAATTGTGAGTATCAACATTATTTGTATTATATGGTATTTTTTCAGATGGAGCAAAGATTGCTAAAAATGAGACTATGAAAAGGTATTTACTCATGTGACTTGTATCAGTTGAAAAGTTTATTCCTCAGTCCTGTAATAACCAATACCTTTGCACTCATATGGCACTGTCTAAAGGGTTTTCAGATGCTTCTTATAATGCTGAATAAGCAAGGTCTGGCCTGAAGCCCTTCAATGTAATTGAGATCTTTTCCATTGACTTCAATGGGTTTTGGCATAGGACATTAGAGAATTTCATCTCTCCAGACCACTTGGACTATTGTTATCCTCATATACTAGTAGAGAACTGAGACAAAGTGAAATGACACGCTGTCAGTCACACAACAAGTTGGAGAAAACAGTACAAGAACTCAGTGTTTTTGCTACCAGTCCGGTTATTCAACCACCTCTGCTCTCCAAAAAAAAAAAAAAAAGAAAAGAAGAAAAGTGGAGATTTTTTATGCTGATGAAATAGCCCTGTAAATGGCTTGAGACTGAAGAATCAAGATTTTATGTCACATAGGCTGTCCTAGCTAACGATATCTCAGGTATGCCCTGAGCTCCCTGGGGTTTATGGCCTTGCAGGGGACATTGTGCACAGGGGATGCAGTGACGTGATGCTCCCTCCCGTGGCCTCTGCTGCTGTTTCCCGGTGCCGACAGGGATGCTGTCGGCAGCTGGGAGTCGGGCTCAGCGCCTGCTGAGCACCTCTGTGCTCTGAAGGTGCCCAGATGGAACCAAGTAACAGCCAGACTCCAGGAAAATATTATTTAATGATGCATTCAGGGAAAACCAAATACTGACAGAACAGCCTACATGCCTGCTGCTGTCCACTATGGGTTACCTTTGCCTGGGGCTGGTGAAGGTGCTCCCACTTTGCATACTGCTGTACTGTCCCCTTTTTGGCTTCACAGTCTGTTTTCACCAGAAGAAATTTTGCAGGGCAATGGAGAGCCAGGGTAAGACGGCCTCTCAGGCAGGACACTTTTTGGGAGCCAGCAGCCTCTCTTGCAGTGGTGCTGCCTTCCCCTTGCACCCTGCCTGTGGCAGTGGGATGAAGGATAGACTCTTGGAGCTTCCCTCAACCAGGTGACGCCTTCAGAGCTCCGGGTGGTTTCTTGTCCTGTACTTGTGATAATCCTAGCAGCCTTTGCTGCAATTTGTCTGATAATTCACAATCTGTACTTCTTAATTTTTCTGTCTTTATTCTCCTATGGCTTTATGTTTTACTTTCTGTCTTTTAGCTTGGGGTGAGGGGGGAGCCTGTTTCTCCCTAGTGGCATGCCCTGGTAGACCTGCTAGCTTTGAGTCCTTTGCAATACATGATGATGCTGTTCCCCTCTGAGGTGGATGTGCTTGTTGCCTTTTTTTTTTTTTTAATTTGTATGACTGAAGAGCACAGTGTGTCCAACTCCATGTTTTTTTAGGTTGTCAGCCCTAGGCTGAGCGAATAGCAGAGGGAGAAACCTTCTTGTTGGATCCCCTCCAAATGCAAGTGGTTTGATACACGATGAATCCTTTGCTACCTGGAAAGAAGAAAAAAGTGATTTCTGATAACGTTGCTTCTGGAGGTAGTTCCAGCGGTCATTCTTAGCTGTTCTCTGAGATGAGGAGCAATTCACGCTGTTTCCATGCTGATAGAAACCGCTCTGCCAGCACTAGCTGGCAGAAGAAGAGAAAGCATATACAGCCAAAGGGTACAAAACACTGGAGCTTATTCACCTTCCTTTCTTGACCTCCGTACTGATTTGATTTGAAGCTACCTCATCACTATATTGAACGTGATTTACATGGTTCATTAATTAATAAGCCAAAATGATATTAAGAAGCCATGAGCGCACTGTTAACTAATGGGTCTGTCAAGTTCTCACTGAAGTCTTCAGGGATAATGCCCAAGGGGCAGAACTTAGATTAATTCCGTTCATATCAACTGCCACTACCTAAAAGGTATGACTTAACTGATGGATAGTAATTGGTTATAAGCTATTGTGACCAGTTCCTAAATTTGGCAAAGAAAAAGAAGCTCTGAATTCTGCTGACCTGGAAGGCCTTGATAAAAACTGTCAAAGACTTAGGAGAACAATCTTGAGCTTTGTATGTATCTATCTGAGCTGCAACACTGAGAAAGCTCTGGAAGTCAAGAGTTTTTACTCAAATATTGTAGGAGGAAGAGTTTAAGGTGTGCTGGTGCGGGGACAAAACAGATGCTGAGATGTGAAGAAAAAAAGCCTAGGTAACAATAACCAGATATAAACTAACACAGGGTCTGCAGAGCAACTGGCTAGCCCAGTGTATCAGTGTTTTCCCTAGAAGTCTTTTCTTCCCTGGTCACTGTTGTAGTTTCAGTTGAAATCATGGGCAATCCCTGAATGACAGTTCCATTTCTGCAAATAGAGAAGAGTAATTGGAAACTTTTCTCCTGGAAAACCATATAAATCTAGTGAATCAAATATTTTTAGCTTTTCCTTTTAGAAGTGCTTTGCCTGGTCTAGGGAAGGAATAAAGAGGAAATAAAGCAATATCTTGCATTTGCCCTCTTTCTGTGAATTTCTGTAATTTAAAAAGGTGATTGCTACAGACCAGACTTTTAGGGTAGGTTTGTATAGAACACTGCAGAACAAGATCTGGAGCGGGTTTAGTGGACAGTCACTTTATTCTATTGAATGTATGTGCTAAAGATATAACTTAAAGAAAATATTATTGGATAAATCCTTTTCACTGCCTCTATATTTATGTATTTTGGAATAGTCATAGCAAAACAGAGAAGTTTATGCATCGATCTTTTTTTTTGTTCCTTTTAGATATTTGTAGCCATTGTCATAAATGGATCCAGTCACGGTGTTATTTCATGTGATGTTTTAGATCTAGCTGCTTGAAGTATCACGCAATACAGGTGTCAAACCTGTGTTTGACCCTGGAGACAGACTCTTGCTACATCCGTCTTCACAGATGTGAAGTTAGATCCTGCAAACTGGACCAGCCAGTGAATTTTCCCAATGTACATTGGCCCAAGTACAACTTTTTCCTGATAGTATCAAACTGGAAAAAAAACACAATCCAAATTCTTTTATTAAGTTATTATTTAGGACAAAGGCATTGCATTTCTCAGTAATTTGAAAGATCTCAGAGATTTCAAGACTTAAAATGGCTTACCCACTGCTTCCTTAAATATTAGAGCTGGGTTCCAGATCTAGGTCAGATCTTTAAGGCACTTCTTATACATAAAGATATGCTGTTATTAAGATTAATCAGGTTGTTATATCTTTTAATTCACAAACAGAGCAAGAAGTTTCTGTGTCAGTACAGTGTGACTGAGCCTTTATTCTCACAGGCTGCACTGGGATCAATGGTATTTCAGTAACAAAAGAAACCTGGAGAAGAGGTATAAAGCAACATGAATAATTTCCAGCAAGTGTACTGAAAGCTGAGCAGACTTAGGTTGTTTGAGTCACTAAGATTAGCTAAGTTGAAATATTCATCCCCTCTTACTTTGATTTACCACCAGTCATGTTACAGGGTGATTGCATTTGCTCTGTAAGCATCATTTTGTTCAACGGGGCAAATACATATTAACACTGCCACAGTAATTGCTCAAAAGGCATTATATTACTTGCTTGTTTTTTGAAAGCGCCTATAGATGTCATTTAACACCTCACCGTACTAGATGTTATAAACACGAAATAAATATCAATCCTCTCAGTGGCCTAGTGATTTCAACACGTAGTGGGAGATGAAAGTCAGCGAGAGGAATAGAAAAGGAGGGACAGACGAAACTATGTTAAATAAACAGGTAGCTATTACAATTGCATTGGTTCAGGCTCATCAGAGGGACAGGGAAGAAGCGAGCGGGCTGGAGCCATCCCTCCACCAGCGCTGCCTAGTGCGACTCATACTCCAGTCTCACGACAGAGGAGAGGCTGCAGTATAGTTTATCTGTCCATCAGCAGCCTGAGTGTGAACTGGTGTTTCATTTGCAATAAGAAAGGTTGCATCCGTTGTCTCTGACCTAAATCTAGATGTAGTATGAGCATGAGTGAGACCATGTAAAACAAGAAAGGTTTTCTCTGTAGCTAGTGCTACTTTTCCATTAGCAGAAGTAAAGTAGAACTTGGAATGAGATCGAGTCCACCTGCATTTTTGATGTCTCATGAGGTAGTCCTCCTGAAACAAGTGCCTGACTTCCATATGAGTTGATGAAGGCATACAGGTTCCTCTTTGGAGGAAGACCCTACCTGCCCTAGGCTGTGAGTTCTCTGATACCAAAGGTATGAAGAAATACCATGGCTTTGCCATCCTACTCTAGCTCTTGGTTGGAAGAAGTGATGTAGTTATATCTACCTTCTGAGATGGAAATGAAGCAAAGCGAGGGCACACTTGGCATGTTCAGGGCTGTCTGAATTAGTCCTAAATATGGTGGTTCTCGAGCAAGGACTCCTGGAGCTCTGGACCCCTCTGCCTTACCCATGCCTTACCCATTAAAGAATGAGTCTTTAATAGTGGCGATATTTTCCAGTTGAATAATTAGAGAACAGAAAGATTTACTGACTTGGCTTTGTGGGTTCTGCAGCTTACTGGACAAGGCTCTGTTAGCTCAGAAGAGGTCTGTGGCTGACAGCCACAATTTTGACACCTAAGGCTTCAAAATAAATTTAAAAATTACTCATATCTATCTTTCAGAGTAAAGGTAGGCTATTCCATGAATATGTGAATGTTTTATTAAGCTATATGGTAAATATATCTATCTTTCTAAATTGCTTAATACATCTACATTTCTAAATTCTTAATTTCCAAAGCAAAGATAGTGGAATGATGTATTTCTGGTACATAGTTAGGTCTGATTCATCTTGGTGCTCCTGGATGAATAAGATGCAGTATTCTTGTTAATGGATGCTTTCTATGACCCAGCCATCAGAGAAGAGTGATGCATTACTGAGGATTTGCAGTGGTAGTACTTTCTGTAGTAACTGCACAGCTAGCAAAAGAGATAATTGTTGGTTTCCAGATGTTACCACTGTGGTCAGGGCCACTTGCTCCCTCTCTGTGCTTAAATTTAATTTTCCTCTGAACCTTCCATTTCAATAATTTAAAATTATGAAAGTAGTTTTTACATTTAACTATATGAAAGACAGACAAGCAGAAGCTATTTTAAAAGCCTGATTGATTCTGAGCATTATGAATATGTAGTGAGGGTAGCTACCTAACAAAGCCTGCTTAGCGAACACTTAGAAAACTCACATACTAGATGAGAAAACAGAACTGAGATTACTGTACTTTTTACATGATTCACAAATAACAAGCACAGGGAGCGAACAACAGCACACTTCATTGTCAGCATTAACTCTGACCAGAACAGACAGGTTTTCTGCCTCTGTCTCCATGGTATGTGTCTGGAAAAAGAAGACTGGGAGGCATTCTGCAAAGTCATGCGAAGGAAGTGCTCCCAGTTCATTGTGCTTCCCCGCACGCCTGAAGGCGCTCTGCCTGTGCGCGTTTGCAAGAGCAGACCATATGTTAATGACTTACTAACCTCGGAGCCAAGTCCACATGCTATAAACCACCACTATTACTTTTCTTTTGTGCACGGCGTTATTGCCTGAGCAAAACCCATCATTTCAGAAAATGTCAGGTACACGTATTGGATCAAGATGCGAACCGTGGAAAGTCAGCTCATACATTCACCAGAAAGCCATTAGGAGAAAATGCATATGTACTGAAATCAAGATAAAAATAATATATAAACGTATCCACAAGCCAAAAGTATGATGTTCTATTATTATGAAAGATGCTTGAAAAACATTAAGAATAACAAAGCAGATTCTTTCCTACCATAAAAAGCTTCCCTCAACACAGGAGGGCTTTCGTGACTGCTGGAAAATATGAGAAAGGTAAACAGAGTACAATGATATCACCCAGACACTTTGAAACGAGGTTTTTGGTTTTCAGACTGCATTTGAGCTGCAGATTGGATTTGTGTGACTGCTGTAAAGCTAACATATCTGTATGATAGGTGACTGAGCTGGCACTTCGTATCTTTCAGCGATTTTCTTGTGATTTTTAATTTTCTTTAGTCATTTCCTCATCCCTTTCTTGTTGCAGTAGCTTTGATAGTTCCCCATATATCCCGTTTCTTTACCCTGCTGTTAGCCCTGAAAGGAACTGACAGGCGTCCTGTCTGGCTTGTTAAGCTCTTGAAGCTTGCTGCATCCTGCGTGTAGCGTGTTCCTGATTATGCCGGCGGCGCGGACACTTGAGCTCACGGCTGCTGTAGCGCTGCCGGATCAATACACCCACAAAGCGCAGCGAGCCCTTCATGTGGGTTCAGAAATCGGAGTCCTCTTGTCTAGAGGGCAATCTGCAAAATAAAATCTCCTAACATAAAGTAGTCCTGGAGCTTCACTGAGATACGCATTTATCGGTGTATTTAACAAGGCAGTAAGAAGCTCTCAAGGCTGAGTGACAAGATGGGGTTTCCTTGCTTCGAATCAATGCCACCTCCCCCCCGCCTCTCCCCCGCACCACCCTAGGCTCCACACGTGATAAGGCACAGCATATGTTTCTCCTTAGACTTGTCTGCAAAAACATCAAACCCTTAAAAGACTCATCAGTTGCGGACATAAGCCTGTCAGAAAACAATTATCAGCTGTATCTCTTTGTGATCTCACTAAGTCACTTGGGTCTAGATAACCTTGCAGATACCCTCTGTAGTGGAAATAGGCAGAGATAATGCAATTTATTGATAAAGCAAGGAGTCTGACTGCATCCGCTTGAAGACTACTCAGCTGTTAGTTTGCGGGGGGGAGACTGTTGTTAATTTCTGGGGGTTTTTTCTACTTTTGTAGGGCTGATAGGACTCAATTTATATTCTTTCCTTCCCTCTGATACGGACAAACTCATGTTTTGTTCCCTCCAACTACAGTGAACATTTAGCTTTAGAGCCAGTACGCGGGAATTGTCAGCTCAACAGCCAAGGGAAAGAAAGGGGAGTGGGGTACAATGAAGGGTCAACCACAGCAAGTGATGGAGAGCAGGCTAAGACCATCCTCTCACAGACATTTGTCCTACCATTTCCCAGGGAATGGTTGTGTTAGGGGTGAACACTGCAGGAGTGCTAATGAGTTGCATTGGCAGCAGGACTTTAACTCTGCAAAGGCGTGAGGATATAAATTCCTACGAACTGAGGTGTAAAGAAAGGGGGATTGCATGTATGGGATGAAGTGACTTTTTTAGCAATTTGGGCTCATCTCTACCTGTGCTTTTTCACTCACTTGTTAATAATTTCCTTAGAGATTGGATTTGGAGAATCAAATTTGACCAAATTTCACCTGATGGTGAAATTCAGCCTAATGACGGATTTTTCCAACGGGGTAAACTGGTGCCCCAGAGGAAGGAGGATCAAAGTTTGAGGAAATTGCAGGACTCTATTTCTGTGGAAATGGCTGGTCTCAGCAAAAATGTGGAAATATGGCTTACATTAACTTTTGATCAGTCCTTTTCACTTTGTTTTTGTTTTGAAGAGCAGCCTTAGAAAAAAGGATTTTTTGCAGAGTGGATTAAAAAAGCCCCTAAACAAAAAAATGTTAGATTGAGTGGCAGGACCTAGCAGTAGCTTGGAAAGGCCTATGGAGAGGGGACCCGGGTTTCTTATTGGGCCCATGGGAAGGCTGGAACAGCGTTGCTTTGCACACTCACCATCAACCTGGCTGAAGCAAGTGAGTTGGGTTATGGATGAAGGAGGAGTTCCCCACAGAAGAAGAAGAGAACTTAAAAGTTTTTAAAATTGGACTGTACAAATGTCTTTAATCGAGTCAAGGAGGATGACTAATTTAGTAAGGCTTCAACAAGAGTAGAGGCCCGAAAAAACCATCCATTAGAAAAAAAGCAGTGGAAACACTCTGAAATATATATTCAGAAAGGTAAATGCATTTCTATCAGGGCTACAATTATGCAAACAATTTTATGTAGTTTATTAAAGATGTCCCACGGTTCTGCTTCCTTATGTTGTAGTGTCTAGATTAAGATCAGTTGCCTGGATTTTCCTTTAAAAAGTGACAATACTAAGCAATATCTTTGCCTAGTTTCGTGCTAGGAATTGCGGGAGGAATCTGTTCCTACCTGAAAATGTAGGGCTGAGGATGCTTTGGGTGCTTCATTTTCCCCAATCTGTGGGTTAAATTGGGAGCTAACAACAGACTGAAGAAAATATCTGGAATTAAATATTTTCCTTTTTCATAACACAACAGAGTCAACAGGGCGTAGGTCGACAGAAAGGAGCCCACCGTGTGCCTCTTTGACCAATAGTTCCCATTCTGCCTCTTTCTGTCTTTGCAGCCTTCAGCCCTACAGCCTTGAACCCCGGCACCGACCGTGGCTTGCTTCATTACACCCTGGGTTCCAGTTCCCTCTAGTTGTCTTCTACATGATTTCTCTCCTGTATCACTACCAGTCAAAGAGCTTAGTCTTATGTGGTGGTGAAGGATCAAGCTTCTAATGGTAACTAGCCCTCAAAAAACATCAGAGGGTTTTTTATTGTCCTACTGCCTCTGCTGGACACCTAACCTCGGGCGCAGTGAATATCTTTTAGAAGTACCTGTCTCCCTCCACTGCCCAGGCCAGGTGACTGTCTTTTTGTAGATGGATATATTTACTTGCAGAAATGCTACCAAAAGTCAATCGACTGATGATATGTTTTGTCTTACTGCCATAACACATTTATCCTAACAGATCTTATGAATCAGTGCAAAGGCGAGCTCCATAATAGCAAACCCAAGCTTCTCATGGAGTTCTTTGTACCATCCTGGCTTTCTTAGTCCTGCTTTTACTTGGACTGATTTATCTTAAGGCTATAGATTGCAGATATATTTACCTAGCCATACTTTGTCATGATATTGTCATTAAGAATGTAACTATATCCCTTGGTGTCAGAGCAACCCAAATTGCTCTTATCTGAAGAAAAGAAAGAGGCGCTAAGATTTTTTTTTAACTTCACTTGCCTATCTTATTACATTTCTCTATCAGTTGAGTATGTTTTTAATTTTCCTTTTCAAGTGCGCTTTTCTTTCCAGTATTGAAGTTTATATTTATGAAGGGGATGCATTTCAGCGGTGGATGAAATCTGCCACTATCCCTCTACATTTACAACTTAATTTTAAGGATGAAACTTTCTACCAAGCAAAAGCATAGGCAGGTACTTCATCAGTACAAATCTGAATACACATGAGGACTTTTTTTCCCAACAGGACAAAAATGAGAACAAGTTACTGAGTACAATCAGGTGGGTCTGCTCTAAGGTGGAGGCAAGGCCATAGGGTGTCGCAAGCTTGGAAACTGATCCAACTAGGAAACATTGTGATATGGTTAGCAAAAAAAGCTGTAGTAGCTTGGAAAAAGGATCAATTACTGTCCTTTAGTTTAGTAATGCCAAATCATTTTTGCAGGCTGGGTCACGTAATCTCTCAGGAGTTGTATGTCCTGTCCACATCCTGTTATCAGATGTATCTCTCTCATACACCTAAAACGTAGGCACCTTTTGAAACACAGCTGGACATAGAGCAGGTACGACACCAAAAAAGGGGAAATGCAGAAGATGGAAAATCTCTATCCCAGCTGTTCTGTGAATAACCAGTCTTTGGCCCAGTATCGTAAAAAACAGATCCTTAGACTAACTGGATTAATTTGGTCACTTGACCTTCTTATATGACAGAAACAATTGTATGCTAACAATTTATCTGGTAAATCATTATACATATACTGTGCAGACAGGACCCCAAATATTCTGGAGAACTCTCACTACAATCTATCTGATTATTTTATTCTAACATGTGATTCAAAACAGACAGTAGTTGGAGATACTATTCAGAGGTGCTTTCTGTAATGTCGTCAGATGATCACTTCCTCAGAAATCACTGCACTTCCTTTGAGTAATCATTAATAATTTGTTCAAATGGAAACAACATCGCCTTTCAGCTGGTTTCTACTCTGTAATGAGGACCTGTAGGTACAGACATTTAAGTATAATAATGCATCCTTTCTCATCACCTGTGGAAATTCAGACCTGACCTGTGGAAATCAACCAGAAATAATCTGTTGGTCCCCAGAAAGAAAATTACATTATATGTAAACAGATGTCTCTATCCCAAATTCAAGAATTATTTCCAAATGCAAAGAATAAAGGCCTCGATTCCCAAAGCAAATACTCTCAGACGAATCAAACTGTTCAGGAACTAGAACTGTTCAGCTGGCCAACATTTTCTACCATCTATAGTGGAAGAGAAAAGCTCTGCTGAAAAGTTCATCCTGAGCGCAGTGCAGACAAGAGTATAGTAGAAAACTTTTTTTCACTGGTGACCAGGCGACACTGATGAAAATATCTGGAGTTGATCTACAGTACAGCTTCTGCTGTTGCATACTAAACCGTGACTGAGAGGAGATACTGTTCTAAGTGAATGGATGGAATAGTCACAGGTGTAAGAAGAAAATCAATCCATTTACTCTTTATACCTGGTCAGTTTTCCTATATACACAAGACATAACAGAGTAATTAGATTCACCCACACACCTCAACTTCACCTGTGCTGATGGTCAGTCTACACATCCTGCTTGAACAGTTTTAGTCTTAAAAAAAAAAAGTTACAATATCATATGTAGTATTTCATACTGAGCCTTTGCAAGATTTCCTTTGCTTTGAAGGTTTCCTGACTAAGTTACTAATCCTGTTACTGGCTGTGTGTCTAGGTCTCTCCTTACTCATACGGTCTGTTTTGGAACAGGACCCAAATTAAGACTGAGAGTCATCATCAGTTTGTATTAGTCATATAGAAGGAGGGTATTTCTATCTTAAAGACTTTACACTCCACTTGCATTTTAATGTCTGATGTTGCATGGAATAGAAGCCAGCAGAAGCCATTGGAAAACCTTCCACCATCTTAAAAAAAACCCAGATCTGGGTCTGTACATTTCATTCCATGTGTTGATTTCATTAATCCACAGATAACTGGTTTATTTTTATAGTTAATATGAACAACAAAGCTAAACACAATGTGTGAGTTCAGAGAAAATGGAGTAAAAGCATTGAATTACTAATGGCAAAAAATTTAAGACCATTCTCCCTTCTTCTCCAATAAGGATTGACTCTGATGCAGAAGATTCCCTAAACTCCTGCATGATAACTAATATTGTTTCTATCACAGTCTGAGTCTTGAAAAATTCTGTTTATTGCTGATAAAGAGTATTAGGAGACATGGGCATGAGCGGGTAACAGCTTTATGAAGGCAAAGCACAAGCCTGGTCAACAGCAGGAGGGAAAAAACAGGGAGCGGAAGAGGCAGTACGTGACCAAAAAGAAAAGAACAGTAGGCAATGTGTTTTGTTTCCCCAAGATGTTCTGGAGGATTTGACCCTTTGCAAGTCTGTCAGTGCCGGATGGAGATTGCAGTTGCATTCTGCACAGTGAGGCCTTGGGGTAAATAAAAGTTGCAACAGGAGCAAAATGTTTTCATTTCTCATGCATAAGCAGGAAGGAGGTAATAATAATGATAAGACTGGAACCGTGGGTAGTGTCCTTTCTCCAGACATGGGCCATTGGTGAAAGGAATGCATATTCTGAAGTCTTGCTGATTTTGATACATCTACATAGTTGTGGGCTGCCTGACCTCTTACTCTTTCTACAGTGAAGATATAACTATCTTTTTTTTTCTCTTTTGTATTTCAACATCTGACAGTTTTGCAAGAAAGCAGAACTACGGATGCTGGTCAGATCCTGCACATTTTTCCTCCTTTTCCAAGCCCCTTTGTTTGCTTTTTGCTATGCACTTACGGTGACGCATCCCATCTGGTTCTGCTGTATTGCATGATCCAAGATAACGCATAGCGCCGTTAGCAGTCAAGATGGGACACTTCATAGTTTGATCCCGGTGAGATTTGCCAAGGACCTTAATCTTCTGCTACAGAATTCCAAATAATTTTTAATTTCTTTTTAAGTTATAGAGTGGTAAACATCCCAGGGAACTCTACATCTCCATGTTAGGGCTGATTCTGCATCCAAGCAAGCTTGTTTAATTCGGGGATCTTTGTACCAGATATACCATGACTGGGCTGAAGGTCAGGCAAGCAGCTCCGTGTTTCTTCCTGGAACCACCCAGTCTCATCAAAGCCACCTAGATTATGTTCCAGCCCTGTCCCCTGTCTGGCCTGGTACCCTTCTATTGTCAGGGAGAGGCACTCTCAGTGGTCCACACCCTCTGGTTTTCATGTCTTATATTTGAGTTAGTTAGAAACCATGGTATTTTGGACTCTGACTCATCAATTTTATTACTGATAGTCTGTGGTTGGTAAATTTTATGAGTTTAATGAGTCGAGCAGCTATATGCAAAGTTAAGCCAAGAAGACAGTATTTAATTTTTGCACAGAATAGGAATAGATCATATAATGAGACTTTGTCATGTCCAAAAGCACGTAAATTAATCTGATGTTACAGGCACAGCCATTGCACACAGACACACAAAGCCGGACTTCCTGCTTTTGTTTATATTGTTTCCCATGTAGTTTGTTTATTGCTGTGATTTGTTTATTAGTCAGGTGAACGCACTGTGCTGGGGCTCAGCCGTCTTGCGAGACTTACAGAAATGCCTGAGCTCCGTCAGGGGAGAGAGCCCAGAAGGATTCAGTGTGGTCACACACTGCCATGAGAGAGAAATCTCCCCTGCGGGGTCCTGTTGAGGATTATACCCTCCCACGGATGCCCTGATAATCTCATAATCCCTAACCTATGACTTGCCTCTGATGTCCTCTCACTCCAAAATATTTAGACTTCAAGTGAGAGGAAGTTTAGAGAAGAACAATTATGAAAAGTCGTTTTCATTAAGATCCTAAAACATTTTCAGCCAGTTTAACAGGGTGTTTAATGAGAGCAGCAGAGGAGACCTTGGGAAGGTAGCGTAGATGTCTCTGATCTTTCTGCTCTATTTTTCTTATCTCCACCACATCTGCTGAAGCAAACAAGCAAACAAGATTTGTTTCCAGTACACACTTAACACTTCATATGCTATAGTTGAAAAAGTGGAGAAATGCTTTATTTTTTCATTGATTTAACAGTTTTAATTGATGTGATGTATATGACATGAAATAGTCCCGCCACATAGACACACAGACAAACTTGTAAATAATGTTTGGTTACTACACAAAAGTAGATCCACTTTACCACTTTTCCCCCCGGCCCCAAAAATGGATTATTCTACTACAGCCTCGCACCAAGTCTGTCATACTAGAGTGAGGAGACAGTATATTCCTCCTGGTTCTGCCTTTTTTACAGATTTCAAAGATAAGATAATTTCAAATTAGAATAACCTAAAGCATAAAAGAGACAAGCATCTGTTGTTTATTCCTTACAGAGGTAATTGTTTTTTTTTTTAATTTTGTTACTGACAAACTCTAAAATATGCATTATTGTACTTTATGTTATCTATTTTTATATAGCTTCTTGCAGCTGGGTAAATGTGAACATTTACATAACATTTTTCTTATTGTTTTTAAAAATGTAATATTTAAAATATTTGCCATTTGCAAAACAGTCCCCTTGGTCTCTCTCCCAAAGTATTGCACTTCCTTTTATTCTATCAGGATTTCTTTACAGTATGACAAAGAGAACAAAAACAAGTATGTTCCAGTAATAACAATGATAATAATAATAATCATTATAATTTCTTTTTCATTAAAACTGAAAAGCTACAATTAAGAAAGAACTGTAAAAACAAACCTTGTAAGAATATTCAAAAGAAGAGAACCAGCATCATAAAACAGGCCTTTTTCAGGTTAGCGGAAATGAAGAACTGTAGCTTGTCAGAGGAGAAGTACAGTTGGAATTCATTACCACACATCACTGAGCGACTGCTTTTCTCCTTCTAGACAATTTTCTATTTGAATTGCATGTTTTTGGGGTGATAGTTGTTTTTTACTGTCATTCCAGCTCCGTGCTGTGATCTCAACTGGGGTCTCAAGGTGTTGCAGTGTGATAATTTGTAATGGGTAAAATGACAAACATCCATCATTATCTCCAGCAGTTTTTTTACAAGGCTAGCAACAGAGCTATTTGAAAACTGTCCCAACTACTTAGCTTTTGAAGGCAGATTTAGCACTCCTGGACTGAGGTTTTTACAGTATTTCATATGAAGATTTGTGTACAAAACTGTACTATCATATTAATAATTGGAGTAACATTTGTCATTTTACAAATCCAAAATAAGAAATGTCATCACCACTAAAACTGTAATTCACTTAATAGTGTCACAGCCTTTTAAAGTCACTAGTAGTCTGGATTATGCCCCTTCCTTGTTGTTACATTAGAACCATGATATAAAAATGCATTGTTGACTTCGCAGGAAAATATCTTTAAAAGAGAATGCTTTATCTCTTTTACCCCTTTGACCTCTCCCTCTCAGCCATAACTAGTTTACTGTAGCTGTATTCTTCCTCTCCTAAAGCAGAAGTAATTAATATACTCTCAAGATTTGCAGAATCTCATATTTCAAAAAGTACCTGATTTTGCTTAGAATGGCCTTGTTGTCATTGTGTGATTGAAAAATGATCCAAAACACTTTATCAAAAATCAAGCAAACACAAAGTGCACTAACCATGAGCTAAGTATTTGGCCTGGGCTGAGTCATCCCATCATTTACTGGGCTCGTGAGGCCAGTATCATCCCTGATCAGCACTGGAGCGTGGCACCCACAGGTGTAATTAGGCTGCAACATGCCTGTATAACCGAGTTTGAGTTTAACAATGGATAGGTATGGCAACGGTCTTGTTGTTTTGTTGCTGTGGTAAAGACTGGGCTTTTAAAAAAGCACAAAATAAATTAAGAGTAATTATCACAAACTCAAGGAGATGGACAATGCAGAGCTTATGAATTCTATTTAAATTAGGAGCTTCTATGTGAGATTTCAAACTCCATAATGAATGTGGTGCTGGGTGCCATCGCTACTGTCTTTCTACTGCCATATTTGGCTGAAAGTCAATGGGATGATGGCACAGCTCTAATAATGGAAAGTCATTAACCTGAGGAAATCTCATTCAAATGCAACTAAATGGGGCAATGCGATAGCTAAAGCTTGCCAGAGTAAGTTTTGTCTGACTTCTTTTCAGGGAGCTGGAATTTCTCCCCGAGGCAGAACAAGGGAATTAGATTTCATTTTGCAATCCTTTAACTAAAAGTGATTTCAAACCTGAGGACTTTTTGCAGGAGAGAAGGTAATAATGCTTCTCTCAAACTAGGATTAGCCAAGAAAAAAGAAACATAGCTGTGTAAGGAAGGGTGAAAGACAGGGACTGAGATATTAAAAAAAGGGTCCAAAGGACAACTATCACCCCAAATCACACACAGTTCAGATAGAAAAGGCAAAAAATTCTGACATATCCAAAGAAATCAGGGGAAGGAAACAGAAGCATGTGTGTTTATTATTTTGTCTAGTACTGTATCCTTCCTGTGCTGACAGAAGTAGGGGATAATTGTATTTAGAAATCCATATACATCTTGGGCATCTGTTAACTTTCATCTGTCCTGTATCACTGAAGAGTAACATGTAAATCCAGCATGCTGCAAGCTAGGTTTAAGGAATTCGGTGTGTTTAAATCCCTGTGGTATCTGGAAGCTTAGGACAGCCTAGGACAGCCTAGGGGTCATTTAGCCCCATTTCTGTGAAGAGATAATGGATATCCATATTTTATCTAAGAAGTGTGTCAGAGGGTCCAAGGATGGAACAAAGACTGGTGGACCAAGAAAAGATGAAACTCATGTGTCTATCCTTGAGGTCCCAATACAGCAACCTGGCTCGTGTTCAGCTAGGGTTAGCCCCATCAGAGCTGAAACAATAACCAAAAATAATAGGAGAAATATATATTCATAGTAGTAAGTGAGCTTGCAGATTGCATTCTTCTTAAGCTCTTGGCCTCAGACCAGAACCTCTTCATTTAAATGATATATTGAAATACCACTTTCCCCCACGCCACCCCGCTGGTTAATTAACAAAAGCCTCATACTGGAGTGCAAAGAGTGAACAGTTGAAAAAGCTGATGCATTTTGAGTTTTTTTTCTAAGTTAATTCCTTCAGAACTAAGAGTTCCACTTAGTCAGAATTAGCTCTGAGTTTGGGAAATTTTATGCAAAAGCCCTATTGAGCTTGCTTGTTTCTATCTCCTACAAAGATTTTTCCTACTCATCTGTGACCCCACTTCTCCATCAATTACTCTTTCTTGATGATTTGAGCTGGTTTAAAACCTTGACATGCAGATGTCAACACTAAAGAGGAAGAGAATGTGAAGCTAGTCTTCAAAAAAAACAAGTGTCAGTGCCACTCAGTCACATTAATAATTTTTTTTTCCCTGAACTAGGAGCTTCTAATGTTTGTCGTAGCCCCTGGGCATTAAATGGATCAAAAAGGAGGATTGGAGGGGACAGAGCTTATCTGAGATGCTCATGTGCTGGAGCACACGATCATCAGTTGATCAGTTGATCATCATATTGCCACTCATGCCGCTCATAATATGGAGCTAAATATAGGTGGCAATGTTCACATCAACCTAGCATTACCTGACCATCTCTTGCTGTGAGAGAGGACACTACCTTTATAAAATTGTGAAACCAGAAGTTGAAGTATTTCAAGAAGGAGGCAATTCTTACACATGCACAACTTGTTATTGTGTCCTTCCCTCTTCTTTCTGCATTGCCTACATGGAGGCGTCTCTTCCCCAGTAATTACGCTCTCATGTGCTCTGTGTAGATACTGAGGGACTCCACTGAGACTGACAGGGCTGGTTGTTTCTGGAGCTGCAGATAGCTTACACATCTCCGCATGGCATAGCCCTCCTCCAGACAGGCAGGTTTCTGGGTAGTGCTCGGACACCAATTTCATCTGCAAGTTACTGAGTGTAACATGTAACGTGAAGGGCTCAGAATCTCCCTTCTGAGACAGACATGTCCCCTCCCATTGCCATCCTCAACACAAACACACACATAACGGTTCTCTTCAGATGTTTTCAATGCTTGTGTAAAGGTAGATACTACAACATGGCCTTGGAAACCTTTTCAATGCAATCATGACTGCAGTTACATTTTAAATTATTCTAAAGCAGATCTCTGCCTTACCTGGATATTCATTAGTTCTGTTTTTTTTCTCTATCATCTAAACCATTTTGAGTAGTGATTCACTCTCATGTAATTCGCTCTGTGCAGAAGAGAACCAGCTTCCTCTTCCCTGTCCTTTGACCTACCTCTGATTTCTGCTTCAAATTTTATCTCATGCTTTGTAGTGGGTTTTGATTTATTTACGACATTTATTCTGTGATTTCTCTGTCTTTCTAACATTTAATGTCAAGGTGAAATCTTTTATGGTATTGGGAACCTGCAGCCTCAGACCTGATGTGAATTGAAGGCAGGCTAGTCTGTGGTGGGGGCAGTGGGAAACATCCTTCTCATGCTTACTCTGATGGTGAGCTCAGGATGTAGCCCTGCACTGCATATTGTGGGAAAACAGGGGAAAGCCTGGAGAAGGGATGGCTTTGGGGTACCTAACAGCCCCCAGCAACTGTGAGGGGTCATGGAGGAGATGGAGCTGGACTCCTCACAGAATCACAGAATCACTAAGGT
>NW_010544151.1:0-49466 GCF_000687285.1 Phaethon lepturus | reverse complement strand
TCTCTGGCAAAGCGTTCGCAAGCGCAACTCGGTGCCAAGTCTGTTATGAAACCAACCACGGGGCGAATGTTTTCGAGTAGAAGAACAAAAGTACGAGAAAGTAAAAAGCTTCACACATCTTTAGTGTGGAGAATGTATTCAGTGCTCCCAGAAGCTACTAGATGGGGCAATACGGGCAATTTATTGTTTTGTCAATACCTTTTATTTTGATTTAATAACTTACAAAACCTACGGTCTATCTGTAGCGCAGCCTCAACTTTCTTTACACAACCCCACTTAACTTTCAAACACTTTAACTTTCAGGTCAAATCTCTGTCATATTGATAAATGGGTCTATTTAAATTTTTATCACTGAAGAATTCTCTCTGGTGTCTCTTTCGCTATCAGATTTCATGCACGAATAACAGGATACTTCTTATATTTTGTTATCCACCACACACAAAAAAAGAGCCACTACAGAAAGCACAGATGAGGTGGTGAAACATCTGTAATTTGTCCGCAGTAGTATCATTCCTACAGACATTTCGTACGGAGAGAAGTGCAACATTTTCATGAACAACGTGTAAAAACACAGGGCAGAAAACCTAATGTAGCCTAAATACACTAACTGCAGACTACCCCTGTGCTAGCAAGTAAATAAGTCAAAGTATTTTACCCTCGCGAGGCATTACTGCGCACGATACAGAGGCCCCAAGTGAACGTTAATCTTATTTGGCTATCTGACCATTGCTTCATTAAGCAAACGAAGAAAAACAGCTGCAAAGGCGACAAATTTTTAGATATTATTGCAAATAATCACCTGGTTTTCCTGCCAGTAATCAGGACCAAAACGATAATCCTTATAGCCCTAAGTACGCTATATATATATATATTTAACCTTGACTTTAAAATGATATTAAATGCTGAACGCTGTGGCTACTGTAACGATAGTAAAAACAGATACTGTAGGAACAGAACAGTATTTAGTGACAAGTTACAACGGGTCCTACTGAAAGAAAAGCAAGAGCAAGAAAGGTTAAATAAACAGAAACCACAGTGCTCCCCATCTTTCTTACATTAACTTTCAATAACTATAAAGCAAAATTTTGGCTCTGTATGAGTTGATTTCCCAGATCTGTGCATTAAATATTTACTTCTAACTATAAACTTCTGTGCGACTCAAACAAAAACTAATTTGCATTATTAATGATGCAAGAAATGTGATGCTTAGTCCCTTAAGATTCGTAATAAAGAAGAAAATGTTAGAGAATTACTTTCTTTTTCATTTTAAAAGGCAAGTTAAAATGATAAAACTTATTTAATTAACAGAGACTCTATTTATGAATTAGTTGTTTCTGCCAGCAAGAATGTTTTAAAAAAAAAAAAAAAACTGTCGGAAATGAGGCTGAGACTACAAAGAGTCCATTTTCAGCTTGGGAGTCTCAAGGGGAAAATCAAAGGGTTTCTTTCTTTCAACAGTTTGGGTGAGATGATATTTTGAGATGTTGACAGCTGCCAAGCTGCAGAACCAGTGAAGAACTACCAAACTGAAATCGGTTTTATCTTTTTGAATTTTTCTCAATATTCAGCTCAACTTCCTTTTGCAGCTCATGACTGAAATTCCTACTTGGTGAAAAGGTTTCTCCCCTCCTTCGATGTTCGTGTCCACTGCGTTGGGCAAAAAATGAACTCTCTCTCTTCTAAAATTAACCATAAATAATACTGAACCATTATTACTACCTATTAGTAGTGCTTCTATTATAGTAATGTCTTAATTGCCATTCTTTTCTTCCTTCTTATGTGCTCAGTGTGGAACCAAATTTCAGTAGTTAATCATCTTAATCATCTCACTCTATCACACTGAATGTTCTCACTATGTTTACTTACAAGGTATTAGTAAAACAGACCTAACGGTCTTTGCTCTGATAAACCACGAAGAAGTAAAAGCCAACATTTAAAACTTGTTTTTTATTTTCCTGACAGAAGCTACTTATTAAGCCAGCCTTCAGTTAATAATAATAATAATAATAAAACAATTCTACCCATAGAGCTCCTACTATTCTTAATTTTCTATTTTCTTGCAAAATCCTGTTTCCACTGGTAAAGCCAGCCGTCCATTTGTAACTCCATCTCTACTGATCCCATGACCAACATTGTGGTGGCTTCTCATCTGCTTCAGACATCAGCTCCACACTTCAACTTAAAGCCTCTTCCCCTGCAGACAATCAGCCTTGATTCATCACATATGTATTAACTAAATCAAAGTCGAACAAGCCCTTTCCTCTCATTGTTCAAGCTGTCAGTCTCAGCAACAGCCTCTGCTTCAGCTTTCTCCACTGGCTTCTGCCTTCTTCCCAGCCTTCCCTCATGTCTTCCCTCTTGCTGTCACATCTGTGTCTTGAAGACCTAATCTCCCTCCAAACAACCACTTCTTTCTAAACTTGTCTTTTAAGAGTCTGTCCCAGACGTCCCTCTGCCCTCTCCCCACTTGCCCCCCGTACGCCCTTGCCTGTACTCTGGTGGTCCCCATCTCCTTCGGCTTTGCTCCCACCAAAGCCAGCTCACGCAACACCAGACTGAAGAAAGTCGAGAGTCATCCTCCAGGAGGGGAAGGGCAGAGCCCTGTGGTGGGTGAGCCTCCGGCGCTGCTTCAGCAGATTCCATTTCTGATGTGTTTTGTCGTTGCGGCACTGAGCATGAATGAGCGTCTTCTGAGCTTGTGACCCTCACCGCTGTGATACGGAGGACCTTCTGGATTCCTATAACAAGGCAGCTCCGTGCTCTGCTGCTTGAGATCTGATGCAAATATTATTTGGAAATAGCAAGACTGACTTCTGCTGGCATAAAACTCCTCAGAATTGGGATTAACTGCACTTGGGGGCACTTTTTTATTAAAAAAAACCCTTTATGTTTAATTAAAAAATAATTCAAGAACAGAGGTTCAAATATTGGCCACTGCAGACATTGAATATCTTTTAAAAATACATTTTCTTATGAATTATCATGAGAGCTTAATTCCCACAAAAATAGTGAAGTGAGAGAGACAATAATATCCCCAGCTATACTCACAGACCTCTTCCGGTGGTGATCCAAGGACTAACTCACAGTTACATGATTAATTAGAATGGATTTATATAATTACCTTTTTTTTTTTTTTTTTAAGTTTGTAAGTGTAGAAGGCGACAGATAACTGTTTGGGGAGAGTTCCTGTCTACACTGAAAGAGAAAAATCTAAAATTCTCCTTTTTCAAGGAGACCTATCCACACCCTTAAGCTCCTAAGCTAGTAAGACGCAATAATACAAAGACTTCCTTACCTCTGAAAATAAGACAGATAAATATACAAAGACTACTAATTCAATGCTTTTAAGTAATAAAACATAGGAAGAGTCCCAAAGTGATGCCTCTGATTCAGTAAACACAGATCTAACTGGGCAAGCCACATAAGCCAAGTGGGCGTCCGGAGGAGAACACAGCCTTGCCCTCTCCACTCATTGATTAATATTTTTGCCACGCGCGGCGGGTGACCCTCCTGCTAGCACAGGCTGGGTACAGAGCACGCTGCCTGCACCCTCTCCCCAGGGCCAGCAGAAGCATCGCCATGGCCAGCAGCAGAGCAGGTCACGGCCATCGGGTCCCACCGATGCCGCTCTCCCGTGACCGAGACTCAACGTCAACAGGAGTCAAACAAGGGTTGTATTTGCCTCTCGTTATTCCCCTGCTCTTGCTTTAGACATTTACATTTGGAAATAGTATCTGTCACTCACACGAACCAGGGTGGGTTTTCTTCTGTTTGAACCTGAATGAAAAAAATCCAAATCCCCGGGTGTCTGACATCAAAGCGTGGTAGAAGGAAACTGTTGGGATGGTTTTCTGGCATTAACGCGGCACTAGAAAGGAAGAGCAGATGGGCAGTGAGGGAGCAAATCCCGCTGAAATGTGATTAAGTGACACCGAAGATAAGGAAAACCATGAAAACTAAAGGGCAGGTAAGGGGATTTTAAGTGCGATATAAAAGGGGATTTCTGCCACATGTAATTCCTCCTTTAAATATTGATTAAACATAGATTGGATTTTTGCCTCTCAATTATAGTTATGGATCATTTTGTTTCTGTCTATGCTCTCTGAAAACATCATTGAAAGCTGAAGGTCCCTGGCACTTTTATATCATCTACTCTGTTTTGTCCTCTCTCCCTAAGTACGTTTCCAACTAAAGATGAAAACAGGAGGCGAAAAGAGAAGAATGTGCCGTAAAGTATCTCCAGCATTCTGAGAGAAAAAGCCACACATTTCTGGAAGATGACGGTTTCGTTGCAACCACCCTCCAAATCAAGCTTTACCAATGGCCGTTTATGACTAGGCAAGCCTGGCTTCTGACCGTGTTGTTGCTTACATGCCCTTTGCCAAAGCAGAAAGTCTGCTCTAGGTGTTAGAGGTTGGAGGACCTTGGTTGTTTTTTTTTTTTAATTATTTGTGCTGATGCAATCAATTGCATATTTCAATAAATTACTAATTGTGAGTGAATCATCATTCTTCGCATTAACGGAAATAGGTTTTGTTCTCACATTTCTGTACATGCCCACCTCCACCAAACCCAGCCCTCGCTATGTCATTTGTCTTTGAAGCTCATTTACAGACCTCAGCGGACTAGAACAACCAGCCCCCCTGTTTCCTGGTGGAACAACCTGCTCAAGAGGTGGCCTTTCAAAGCATTTCATCTCACCATTTCTATCATTTTCTCTGCTTCCCAGAGAAGATTTAATTCAGTCTTTAAATTCAACAAGATCTCTGGTGGAGGGGGAGGACAGGAAGGGAGTGAAGGACGGATGAAGAGGGGGAGGAAATAATTTGTGTCTCTTTTTGGGCCAATCCCACACGTTTTGCTGAACTTTTCTGCAATCACAAATCCAAGGGTTGCTCAAACACCTCTGCAAGCTGTGTTGCTCACTCTGCTCCAGCAGGAACTCAGGGTGGAAGGGGAGAAGGAACGGCAAGTGTGCGCAGACAGGGCCGGTTGCCCCAACACTCCAGAAGAGGAGACCTCCGCACCATCCCTCCAGAACTGACATTATACTGAGATAAATATGTACCGTTCTCTGGATATCAAATCTGCATTTTTTTTTCTTTTGCGTGGGAAATCCTGACTCATGCCTGTGGCTGGGACTGGGCATGTGTGCTGTGTGCTCGTCTAGCCTTGCTTGTGGCCAGTTGGAAGAATCATCTAATCCACCACAGGTTTAGAACGTAATTTAAAGCTGCCAAGTCTCATAACTTCCCAGGCGGCAAATTTACCGTAAAGAGAATGGTTTCCACTTACTAGAGTTCATATTCAGATCTCTGGCACACAGACTCGCCACCAAAGAAGTCTTTTATGCCAGCACGTAATCAACGGAAGCCTGCATTTTCACCGCAGTTAGATTTAATGTGTTAATGAATATTGCAGGGTCAGCCCTGGGTAAACTGATGGGGTTTCACCTGGGATCCCCTCCTTCGAATAGCTCACGCGGGCACGTGCTTGCCGAGTGGTAAATCGTGTAGCAGCACCGGCAGAAGGACACCTGCGACGCGTTCCAACTGCCGGCGTACCTGCCTCGCTCGCGCACCACCCCGAGCTCCTGCCCTTGTACACAGCGTCGGAGCGCGGCAAAGAGCGTGGAGGCTTTATTGCCGGTTTATATCAGACCCTCGCGATGGAGAGCGAAGGAAAAAAGGGCTTCAGCAAGCTGCCTGTGGACAAATCCCCCCGGGGTGCACCACAGCCGCCCAAGAAGGTCCCACTGGGCTCACCACTGCTCACCTGGCTCAGGTGGGACGCAGAAGGACTGGGCAGGGAACGGTGGTTTTGTCCCAAGCCAACGCCAGAGCTGCGGGGAATCCACGTTCCCTAATTGGCAGCATTTGTTTTTACTATAATTTGCAGAACCACAGATGATATTGTGCATTCCAGAGCCTCTCCGCAGTTTGCAAACATTTACCCACCCCATACGAGGCGAATTCTTTCAATGCTCATTTTACGGGCACGGAATGCGGCTGAATTAATACTACCGTGAAAGCCTTCACTGCCAGACTTCCCCGCCTGTGTCACCATATTTTACCCTCATCACCTAACTCGGGCTGCCCGAGGGAGCGGCTTTCCAGCATTATTGTTAGGGATCTGCTATTTCTTTGGGCTTTTCACCTATTTTGCAGTTATTCGCTGCTGTTTTTCCTCTCCTCATTTTTGCCAGTTTCAAGTTTCCACTCCAACACCAAATGTTTTCCTCTTTTTCTACTGCTGCTAACACTAGGCAGATCAAACAAACACAAAAGTGTTTTCTCAAAAAATAATCATTAAGCATATCGTGCAGCTTAGTTCAAGTGACAGCTGAATATTTGTTTCATTAATAAGTAATTTGCAATTAATTCGTGGAGTCATTTCTAAAGGAACATTGTGATGTTTCCATGGTTTTAAAGTGGCAAAACACTAGTCATTTTTTGACAAAATTTCAGGACAAATTGCTCATATGCATCCACTGGAAGAATCCAACCTCTCATGAGGAGACTCGCCTCGGTGTGGGAACACGGCTCCCATTAGCGTTAGTCGAGAGGCACCTACATACAATATGCAAATAACTGCAGTAGTTAGGACTTGAATTTCAGGTGCATGGGTGCTCACGCTGCTTCGTTCAAATTATTAGTAATGAAATTACTGAAGTTAAGTTTTTTTTCCATTTAAGGCTCATAAACAACTCTTTTCCATGCTGAAAGAATAACAAAATCTCCAATACAAGTTGTTCAACTGGTCTATTTTCAATCAAAAGCCTGAACAAATGAATGGTTGTTATCCTGCCATCAGAAACCAAAGATGCTCCAGCTTGCAAAGGCTCCTGAGGCTCTAAAATCGTGCCAGGGCTATGGGCCACCCCTCCACCGGCTGAGCATCTCTCCTTGGAGGTCCGATGGGCTCCATCCTCAAGCCTACGAAGGTCACCTTCTGCCTGGGGTGGAATAGGCACCATTTGCATTGACATTTTAGTAAGAATTAAATAGCAGTTTACCATCTTTCACAGTGTTCTTTCTAACCTTACTAACTGGCATGATTTGTGAACAAATAACAAAGTAAATTGGCTTTGATCCTGGACACCAGCACCACTTCCACTCGAAAGCCCAGGACCTGATACCTGGCCAGCAAAGACTAAGGACATTTCTAAGCTACAGAAACAATTACGATTGTTGCCATATCACCTTCTCAATAACCTTCCCCCAAAATTACAGGTTAGGGAGTTGTCTGTAATCATTAACTGCCTGAAGGAGAGAGACGCATTACCAAAGCAACAAACCTCTAATCAACAGAGTGGGAGCAGTGCGGCAGAGAAAAATAACTCCTTAACAAGCAAGCTGCAATAGTTAAAAAAAAAAAAAAAAAACCAAAAAAAAACCAACACACAAACTGATTTGGCATATATAGTCAGCACCCTGCAGCTGCAAAATTAAAATGTTGGAAAAAAGTGAACGCCATAAATTTGTGCCTGCTCGGGAATGTAATTTGCTAGAATTACGCTTTTAGGTGGAAGCGCTTACAGGTTTTCATATCCAGCAGCAAGAGGACCAATTATATTAACGAACTGACACGGCTCTGAAGTGACACAACAGAGAGCTGGTAAAAAAAAAAATTATCAATTGTTTGGTTCTCAATTACAACTGAAGAAAAAGCATTTTTTTAAGCTGAAAAAAATGCCCAATTTCAAGCTATCCTAATTGAGGTGAAAGGAGAGCTAACTTGGTGGCTGGAAAGCAAAGTTGTAGAGAGTTTTACAAAAATCTTTAACTGAAAGGGGGTTTTAAATTGTCAAAAAGATCAGGTTACAATTAGTATTTTAAAAATTGCTGGAATGCCATAACTTATGAGCTAAAAATTACTAAAGTTGGATAAGAAAAATCTATAAGTTATCTGGCAAGAAAATTTGGAAACAAACAGCTATTTTGTATCTTCCATAAAATACACCGTGCTTTGCTGCACAACGATTTCCCTGGCAAGATGTGGCTTCGCCTTGAATGCGAAGTGCAACCTATTAGCTTGATCCAGTTTCCACTGAAGTAAATGAAAAGTTTACCACTGACTTCAATGAAAGCTGGATTAGTCTCTGTTCTCATTCACAGGGGGAAAAAAAAATCTTAATTATTATTTATGCCATAAATTCCAGTGCAAAAAGCAAAATCGGTGCAAATGTGTTGAAGAATTTGAAGAAAAGAATGAGGACAGTAGATATAAAATATGATTCCGCTAAAAATTATGAGATTACTAATTACTCTGAATAAGCTTATAGAAATGCTATAGATGTAATTAAATGGCACAAATATACTTCCAAATCCAATTATAGCAATGGAGCAATGATTATACAGTTGCATTAAGAGTTAAAATAAAATATGATACCAGATAAATGGGTATATTAGAAAGGCGTTATTAGATTTTCTTGCATTTATCCACCATCAGATGCCACCATCCCTTCAAGCTAGGGACAAGTAGAAGAAAACAGATAGAGGAGAAAGATTGAGTTCGCTTGCTAAATATAGCGGGTAACAACTGAGGTATGTCTACTAGAAAAGATAAAAGGAGAGGTACCAGCTACCGATACATGACTTGCACAGCAAATCAAAACACTGAGTCTTATGCACAGCCCTGCAGCTCCACCAGAATTAGCAACTTTTGTAAATACCAGGCCATAAAAGAAGTAAAACCTCAAAAGGATTTACTGCAGAAAGTTGAAACGTCCTAGAGAAAATACAATATACCAATAAAGAGCCAATTATTGCAACCATCAATATCCGGCGGTGGACTATCAGAGGAAAAGATATGCAGATTCAATTAGGAAAAAATATAGTCATGCTTATCACTTGGCAGAAGAGCATTACTTACAGATTGGAAAAGGGACACTCGCTTTATTTGTGTGCTTAAATAATAATTTGATAGTATACCCATTATGTCAAGAAATTAACATTCAGATTAGAGGAAATGGATACATGCACTGTGTCACAGTGAGGCCCTTTCTGATTTAAAACCAAAATAAGTCATCCCTTGCTTTGCTCTCTCCAGTCTTGGAAATTCATATTGACTTTAAAAAAAAATAAAAAAAAATATATATATATATAGTATGTATCAGGTTTGCCAACTTTTCAAACCCAAGGGAAGTATTCACAAATTGCCAGAAACTTGTGGGTCATGCTTAGGTCACTTACAACCTTACCTGTCTTTAAAATTCAAACATAAACTAGGCACGACTTGCATGAGGTTTTTTGTGAGAATTCCTCCGCGGTTGGTAAATGCTTCTTTGGGAGGTTTCCCATTAATAAACACCTGCAGATTATCCCTCTGTTGTGGTCACAAGGAGAGGGCTGGCAAGGAGTTCGGTTCATAATGTCACACAGACTGTATCTGCCCCCCTCAGGGACACTTCGGCCCATTAGCATAATAAAAGGGGGGAGAGAAGAAAAAAACCCTAAAAATAGTCTTTTATAGTATTATAGCAAAAGCAGAATAAAGACAAACAGAAACATCCACACGTTTGGCTATGCCTTGGCTAAGCAAATCTCATAAATGTCTGAATTTCCCATTATGACTGTGATTTCTAGAGGGAGATGAAATCTTTACCTCTCTTTAAATTGATGGGAGTCTCCCTCCTCCCTTCAGATGACAGAATATGGAAGTAGAAGACTATCCCTCTGAAGACTGTATTTTATAATACTCTGATGAGATGCCTTTTGATTTAGGGTTTGCATGAAGGAAGAAAAAAAAAAAATCCATGTAGTCTGCCAGCTCATCTAACCCAACTTTAATCACTTACTGTGTAGACAGCTATATCTGAGCTAGTCATCTAAAATCCCTTTAAAGTCGATGGTGAGAAATAGATGTTTTTAGGATGCAATTAATTGATGGGAAGGGAGAGGGATCTGTCATATATGGAAAAGAATTGTGGCCCAGAGGTTTCTGCTTTTCTCCATTTACTTTACGTGGAGCTCACACGTCTGCATCGTAGTAGTCGCCCAAAAGAGGCGAGAAGAGTATCACCAATCTCTACTAACCAATCTCTCTCTTTTTTTAATCTCTTTGACTGTTCCTCTTCCCTTCTGCTTCTACACCAACTCTCTCCTGGGACATCAGTTCAATTTTTTACATTATAAGCCCATTAACCCCTCAAGGAAACCTGTTCATTCATCCGATGGTAATGAAAGCTTTTGGACCATACATGACTACTGACTTGGGCCAGAAGAACTGATCCATCAAGTTTAAAAAACACATTAACAGACAGTTTCACGCCAATTGTCACAGAAATATTCAGAATTGCACAGATAAGAGAAAACTGCCTACTGTTTCACCACTCTCCCAAGGACCCACAGGCCCTTTAGCTCCCAGGACTCCAGGTCACATCCAAAATGTACCAGAAAATTACGACGATTACATAAAGCCTGAGGAGCTGGGCTGCGATGACTCTTATGGAGACAGAGAAAAATATTCCCCCTCAAGAGGACGTGGCTTATCTGTCGGCTTGAAAATAGAGCAAACTTCAGGGGAAAGAAAAATTAATACATTGTCTTCATCAAGCAAGATCCAATGAAGTCAACTTGAAATATGTTTTGCCAGACTTGAGTATTGTGGAGGCCCCCAAATGCCGTTCTTTTGCCTGATCTACCACCCAATGGACAGCCCTGTGCAGTTTTGTTCTGCTTTTACAAGCTGGTGACCCAGCCCATTTCCTCTCACCCACCAAAGAGCAACCATTGTGCTGAAGATCTTTGAGAAATCTGCCGCACACTGACACCAGGGAATAAGTTTTGTTTCATGTTTTCCTTATGCTGGGGCATTCATCTTCAAAGTGCCTCGCATGCAACCGGGGAGCCTTAGAAGCGTATCAGGGGCAATTCAAAGAGCTTTGCGTGGAGCAGGAGGGGGTTCCTGTTCAAAGCTGCAGCCTTGCATCTGCCAGAGAAGAGCAGATTCAAAACCGAAGAGGTCACTTCACCTACCTGTAGTGGGATCTCATATTCAGAAGACTCGAACTAAAAATAAGGGATATTTAGCCAGTGTGATAACTGAAACCCTCTAGGCAACGCTCTTCTCTCTCTCCCTCACACGCAGACACATACAGAGCAATGTTTCCCTTCGAAAAAAAAAAAACCACAAAACTGTAGGAGGCATAATGGCCTCCAGAAAACTTACTCACAGATTAGCTCCGTCTATAGCATCCTCCTGGCTGGAGCACAAAAGTTTCCAATGAGCTGGACCACCACAGACCTCTGTTCAAACCACCTGAAACAAGGAAACTAGAATAAGCAGCGGCTTAATGTATGGCAGAGGGGTAAAACCACTGATTTCTTTCAATTGCCCAATTTAATGCCATACAGAGCAAACGTTCTGCTTCATTCAGAAATTACAATTACCTGTTCCGTGGTCAGACCTGGGAGCCCTTGGATAACACAAGGGGCTCTGCTAGGATGGGCACTGCCTAAACACAGAGTAATACGGAGCTGCCTTCCCCAGAATTTATCATTTACGTGGGAAATACAGAAAAGTACGAAAGAAAGTATCGTTCTCCTCATTTTATGCATGGAGAACTGAGACGAGGAGAGATGCAGGTTCACGTACAAGCAAATCAACAGATGTTTAATGTCATTGATGAGGTTAAGGAAATCAGAAGTGGATTTTTAAGTGAAGCAGAAGTATAATAATCTTGCAGATCATCTGTGGAGGCTTTGTAACAGACACCTGACTTTTTTTTTTTTTAAGCAATTTAGATTAAATCTTCGTAACGCTTGTTTTTTAGTAAGATGTAAGTACCTCAGCATCTGCAAGGAAGTCTCATATTTGCTACTGAGAGAGGGCAGTTGCATCCATGGGATTTAATCCCACTGCCCCTGGTCAGCAGGGTCTGTCCCTGGTCCCACTGCTGATGTTGACCACCGCTCTCCCTCTTCCTTCAAACATTCACTGCTGCAGACACAACCCCCATCTCTGCGCGCGGTTCCTACCCTCTCTGACAGTTCTTCAGTGTTCTACTGTCTTCAAGGATTTTTTTTTTTTTTTTTTTTAAATAGTAGGTTAAAATACATAGCAGCCTACACTGCTTTCGTGGGCTCCTTTTATTTGTATTGTAGTTGTCTTATTAAAAGCCGTAGAACCTTTGGGACAGTCTTTGCCTGAATGGCACTTCACATATACAGTTCTATTACTCCCCTTATCAATTTTTTTTTTTTTTCTTAGAAGTACCTGGTTTTGTTTTTCTTTTAAACTCAGTTTCAACGTTGCCTCCGTTGCCACATGCTTCATTTTGCTGCAGTGCTGACTGCGGTATTTCAGATTCAATTTACTCCAAGTTTGGTTTGTAACAGCAGGCCAAGACTTTATGTCCGATTCTGCCTTTTATGTAACATTTGTGGTTTTTTGAATTTTCTTACTTAGCAAATGTATTATTCCTTTAAAGCACCTGATCTGGGAGATAATTCCAAAATTTAATTTAATTGTAAAATTATGCACGTACTACACATACTCACGTATATCATAATTTGTTACGAGGCATCTCTCAAGAAGAGTTAACCATTTTGAGACCCTTTCACAACGTAAGGCAGCCAGAACACACATTGTGCTGTACAACCTTCTTTCAGGTGATTTCAAAGCCTTTTTTGCAATGTGTTTCCTTTTTTTCCGTATTTTATTCTTACTTTTTTTGCTCTTGCAGTGACCTCACCAGGAGCAACGAGGCTGCAAGCCTTCCACAGGTCTTCACAGAAAGACCAATTGGCTTTTGCTCCGTATGTTTCGCAGGTTGTAAACCTGCATAAAAGTACAAATGAAGAACCTCATACTATTTTTCTTCCTGCTGTGTGCAATCAAGCCAGAAAGTATCCCTTACTCGGAAAGAACCTGCGAATTCCCTCAGCATACCTGACCCACCGGCAGTAATACAACGTTAGGACTATTTTCCCCACTCACTCACATCATCAGTGCGGCGCTGGCTCTCCTCCTGCTGAGCTCCTCCAGCAGGTCTGTGATGCTGCTTGTCTCCGCAATGCCTGGTTCGAAAGAGAAACCCTGAATGTGAATGAAGTACAAACCTTTGCCGCCAAAATATGTGAATTATTTTTAAAGAACTTTACGTCGCTTGACATACTGCGGAATTGAGCCCATATATCTGGGAAGTCTGAAACTGAGATAGATTTAACGCAGCTGAGAAATAATCACGGGAAAGCGTTTCGGATCCAGCCGAGTATGAAGTAGGGCAGTGTTTTTTCTTCAAAGCAAGCTGAAGCTACCTTTCATTACATTCAGAAACACCAATTACATAGAGCTTTAACGGAAAAGGATTAAAAAGTACAAAGGTAAAACAGACAGCATCACTGCAACATCCAGTAGGATGAAACGACTTCCTTACATGGTAGGTACAATTACAGAATTATTAAAAAAAGAAGGAAGGAGGGATTTCATGCACCTTGACCAGCCTCACGGCGACAGTGACATCAACCCAGGACACCGCAGCACATACATTTTGGAAATTAACCCCCATGTCCGCAGCCTCATTGCCAGAGCTCAGATCTGAACTCTCTACTTCTGCGTTTTCTACCTACTTCTAGCCAGAGAAGTACATTATTTCATAAATGCAAAGTTTTAGGTTATGCCGTGTTTCTTTAAGTCTCTTCAAATTGTGTCCGTACTGTCCCAGATCATTGCAAACTATTTACTTCACTCTGTTTTTAGCC
Organism: Phaethon lepturus; assembly: GCF_000687285.1. Lineage (NCBI taxonomy): Eukaryota > Metazoa > Chordata > Aves > Phaethontiformes > Phaethontidae > Phaethon > Phaethon lepturus. The sequence continues at coordinate 35,760 of NW_010544151.1, read as the reverse complement.
ATGTTTTCATTTGCAGGATGTATGCCATTCAACTCTATATCCCTTAAAAGTTTGATATCAAAGTTCTTCATATGCCTAATTTGGGCTTAATTCAAGGCTGGGGTAAATTGTTACAACTCCGACGAAGTCAATAGGAACACAGTGACTTACATCAGCATTGTGTCAGTAAATACTGACAAGATTGATTTCAAACTTTTTCAGAACAAAAGATTTTTGAAGATGGATTAAACAACATAAATGCTGAGCTGTTTTGCTAGACTGCAAATGGCATAACACATGCTTTGTGTGACATCTCTGAATTATCCCTTCGTGGTAATGTTGACATTACATGGTATTGACTCATGGAAGAAGCTTAAATACCCTTTTAAGTTTTCAAGACTCTTTGACAAAGCACTATTTCATTAACAAAATGTTAATGGAATCTAGGAAGCTTGAATATACAGTATAGCCTGCTGGTTTCAGGAAGCTTTGTTCACTGACGGAGAGATGTGACTGCAACAGAGCCACGCAATTCTTATTTTTAGACCAACAGAAAAGGGAGCATCTCAAGCAGGGCACTCATCGGTTGGAAGGAGGACTCAAGGCAAATTCCACAGCGCTCCACTGAAGGGCTAACACACCTTCTGCTGGAGAAGGTCAAAACAGCACAAACAAGAAAATACATCATACAAGGTAAACAGCAGGATTGGCATTGGCTTGGAGCTAAGGCTTCTTGCTTGTGGAAAGGAGGAAGACCCAGAGAGCATTGCCATGCAGAATACATGCTCTGGGGTCATGTTTGGGAAAGGGCAGCTTTGTGCCTACAGCTAAAATTGTTGGCTCTAAGTATCCTGCTAACGACACAAACGGTTCTCAAATGAGCACGGGGTTTATATTTGATGGGCTCCCTGCTAGGAACCGATCTTGGTTTTCAGGTTCTTGCTCCGACTCAGAGCAGAGACTTGATGGTGAGCCAGGCGCAGCGCAGGCAGAGATGGCCTCAGCAGATGGCCCATGTCCACTTGCCGGGACAGAGGGGGAAACGCCGCCGCAGAGAGGCAGCGGCACGGGAGGGATTGGCTTTCGCCCCAGCCAGAAGCTTTCACCCGAGAACAGCAGAGAGCAGGTTCCCCTCCCAGTGGCGGGTGCTCGCTGTCTGCTGGGAGTGATTTCCACCACAGCACACAGCCCGCAGCCGAGCGGGGAAGACCTGCTCACCTCTGAGCAAAGTCCTGCCACCACAGATGAAAGATAGTCTTGAATGTTGGAAAAACGGGCACCTTTTTTTTTTAATTGTCTTTTCAGAGGTCCAATAGAGTAATAGATCATTTATGAACAACCACCCACCAATCTTTTTATCAATAAACTTATAATGATTTATAACACAGGCTGCTCATGACTGACATGCTCCCAACACCTTTTCAACATTGAGCTCCGTATAGATATAATTTGTAAGTCAACTTCTTGCGTGAAAGGTGACAGATCTTTTCAAGGGTGTAGTTTACTCACACACCGAACAGTCAAATTTCTAAAGTTCTGCTATTTTCTAAATCCGCAATTGTTTTAAGTAATAAGGAAAGTCATTATTAACAAAAGAGATTGGAAGGGATGGGCGGGGAAATATTAAACCTCTTTCCATTTGTTTGCTTTCGGCAGCTGACAGCATTCTGTGTACCAACAGCTTCCACATTGCCTGCTCAACAGTCCATTTCATCTTTTATAGGGACTCACACAAAGTAACGAGCAGAAGAAAATCATGTAAAAAAGAAATCAAAAATTGAGTGCACAAATGCAAAACTTGACTGAGGCATTCGAGGGACACCGTGTTGCCTGAAACTGCTTCTTTTCTTTTTTAATTGTTTAGACTTCAAGTTGATAAAATCCACAGTAGTGGCAATAACTTTGTCCGACTGGCCAGTAGAAGGCACGATGAGAAGTTGTCTGGGAAGGGGGGAAGGTCTCTGAGATACATTCGTATGCATCCGTGCAATATATTATTAAAAAAACCCTATTAAAGACAGTGGTACAACTGCACATAAAAATAACAGAATTAATCAACCATGGCAAAGCTGTGAAACACATCTGCGCTCAGGTACTGATGACTGGATTAAAGGGTGAAGTAATCCAGGTGTTAATGAGACCGGAGTCAGGGAGCATCGTGGGACTCCACGCCCACCACCACCGACGCCATTGGCAGTTTTGCCTCCAGCGTCGATGGGATCGGGACCAAGGATTATAAAGGAAAAGGGAGATTCTCAGCTGACGTGTTTGACTGATGGACAAAGGGCTTGTTTGCTGGCTGAAAACAGGCATTTTGGTGCAATAGCAAAGCTTCATAGACGTCTACCCAATTCCTGTGTAACCAAGCGCACAGTGATGCGGATGGTCACTACTTTTGCCAGGTTAATGCTCTCCTTAACGGCATCGTACCCTCTCGGTTTTGTTTTATTAAATCAAGTCAAATTACCTTTGCCTCGAGAGGTATACAACGACTGCAGTATTAATTGCGGTGCGATGGCCCAAAGACAAGACACTCCTGTAGAAAGGGACGACAGGTTTTGTGCCAGGCTGAACACAAAGCACAGAGGACTCGTCTTTCCAAATAGCTTGCTTGCTCTCAAGAGGAGCAGAGGAAAGCTGCTGAAGAGCACTCTGCACTGATGCAAAGGAGCCCTGCAAATCCTCTGCTCGGGGGATTCGTTCCAGCTGAAGGCAATTTCACCTTCCAATTCACCACCAAAACAGAAGAGAAAAGTGCCCAGAGCACACCCTTGGCAGGCAAGGCAGCCCCGGGGTCTGTGCTCCAGACGTGGCTGTTAGAGGGCACTCCTTCAGCTAGCAGAGCGTCCTCAAAGTCTTGATGTAACTAAATTAAAAATAAAAGATTGAAGTTCTTCAAGAATAAACAGATTCAGTCCTGAATGGTCGCTACGGTAATACTGGCCATACCAGAATCAGCGGAGTTTAACCTCTGCACGTGATGAATGCAGCCTATGAGATCCAGGTGAGCGCTCAGGGCTCGCTATTCCTACGCGTATGGAAATGCAATAACCTAATAAAAGAGAGAGGAAGAACTCACAGAACGTTCCTCAAAGGTTTCACGGACAATATTGTAGGTTTTGGTATAAAACAATTTAAAGGAACAATCAAAACAAAACTATAGGAAGAATTTATAGGAATTATAGGAAGAAAGACATTTCAATCTTGACTGCAAAGCATTGCACTCAGTCAAGGACACTGAACTTTGTGATCTCGCTGGGGTCAGGAATTTTCCACATGAATTAACAGACGTCCATTGAGCTGTAGCAACCAAGCAGGGTTTTTATCCTGGCTGAAGATCTGCCTCACGATGTTCGCACCCCATTGCCAGGAAAGCATCTCCCACTCTCCAGATAGCATTGGTCAAAGCTCTCTGTGAATAACCACTTTATAATGTGAGACACTTACTATGCAGTGGGTCACTGGTAGCAGGGTTGAAAAAGGGACATTCAGATCTAAAATCACAAGCCTCTATAGTCAACGCTGAAAAAATAGCTCTGTCTCAAAGGCTCTTATAGACCTAGGAGGATCAACACGTTCAAAGAAGAGATTGCTGCAGTATGTTAGCAAAGGTTAGGAAAGCTGAAAGCCTGAAGGCCTTGCAAATCAATCTACGTATTGCACAAAATTTTCTCCTCTTCCAAACCTGAGACAAATGCAGGTTGTATTCGTCATACTTTTGGAAAAACCTTTAATCAAAATCTCTCGCTCTTTTGAGCAAGGCTACAACACACCAGAGATACAAAGACAACTGGAAGGCAGAAGTTCTGCAGAAAGGGGCATTTTACTTCTAAAACTCCACTTCGTCCCCCTTGTGATTACACAGATTTCTAGTACCCCGTCAACTCAGCATACTTACACCCGTATTTTTCTTCAGCTGCCACATTTAACCACAAGTGCTGTGACCGTAAATTAAAAAAAAGCAAAACACTTTTTTTAAAAACTTCCTCACCTGCAATCACATTAACATAAAACCCACTAGACGTGGCTATCACTACATGGTAGAGTTTTTCTTTCCCCTTTATAGGAACGAGTTGAGCTGAACTGAGCTGTAGCCCACCCTCCTGCCCGCCGCTCAGGCACCCCTCTCACCAGCTGTTCCTCACGGAGCACGTTCATCACTCCAGAAGAAAAACACCTGTGTAGTTTCAAGCACTGCTGATTTTCTTGAGGTCTTACCTCAAGGGTATTTGCTATCTCTGCAGTACAATTATAGGAATCAACACTTTTTTTTTTTTTTAATCTCTGGATGGGTCTTTAAGTCAAAAGATTAAAGAACTGACAAAAGCTATGCAAAAAAACTGATAATCCCAACACAGAGACCTTCCAATCATAAATACTTGTCATTCTTAGCATAATATGCAATCTTCAATATACTGTTCTGTTTCAGGCACATTTAAGTACCCTATAGAAATTACTTTATGCTGCTATTATTCCTAAAGAACTTCAGATGAGTTGGGATCCATCATCATTCATCCTGTCAGCCACTCTACGGGTACTTACACACACTTTGTCTGCTTAATTTTATCAAATAGCTAGCCCCAGGTTTTATTAATTTTCACTGGTTTGCAGAAATTACAGAGCTCTTATGCTTATTTATAAATTATGTCCTAACTGACATCCATTTTTTGTGAAAACCAACTCGTGCTTTCGAGATGGTCTTCTGGTGCTAGTACTTCCAGAAGAAGGGCATCCCAAAACTCGCCTTGTCTCGTGTAGCTTGGATTTCTCTGTTGCTTCTGTTTGCTGGGATTTAGATGTAAGGAGAAGCATTTTGTTGTTGCTGCTGCTGACTGCATTTCCAAGGGCAAACAGTTGATCTGTACGGTGGGTCTTCCTCTTTTTGGATGTTGAGCAGCCTGTGTTGACTTCAAAACTTTCATTCTTCAAACAATTTTACATCTTTGGGATTAGTAAGTACCTCTACATAATCACAGATAGAGAAAATGTGAACTTCCCTTGTCATGATAGAGAAAGAGAAAACCAGTGGCCAGCATATTACTGTCATCATCCAGTGTGGGGTTTTCTCCCTTCTCCATAAAACACAAAATTTTTGGAAGAGGCCACAGAATTGGCCGTTACAGAAAGCAGCACGCTCCCACAAATCCACTCAGCAGCAGACTAGCCAAACCTGAAGTGGATGGCTGTTGGTGAACGGAAAATATGATGTTCACAGGAATTTTGTTCCAAAGCTTTTCCTGAAGTGAGGTAGAGAAAATTACAGAATTTTAATACGGTCATGTCACAGCTCAACAAAGCTTTAACTGTCACCACAGACTGGATAGCCTTGTGCAGATAAACTGGTATTTGGTGGGAAGAGCCACAAAGGTCTCAGCAGACGCGTTAGAGCTCACGTACATGAGGCTTCTGAGAGGGACAGGCTAAAATTTTAAAGGAAGGATGGAGCCATGGGACATTTGATGTCAGCAGAAGATTTCCCAACAGCAGCCCGCAAGTGTGTCCTACAAAACCGTAGCTACAAAACCGAGCAAGAGTCTCTAAAATGGCTGCAACCATATTCCACTTCTCAACCAGGGAGAAGTGTCTTTACCAGGGATATAGTGGGGCTCTTCTGAGGGTTCATAACAACCTCTTAGCATCATCAAGACGATAAGCAGCACGAATTAACTGCAATCCACAACAGTTTTCCAAAATGCTCTCCCCTCCTATAAATTATGTTGTGTACTATTTACATACTTATATACCTGAAGGTATACAAAATATCCATCTGTCTAGCATGCATAAATCACCTTTTAAATACACATGTGTAAGCACGTGTACGTTTTAAATCAACATTTTGGTTTTTGTACTTTCAGTGGAAATCCCCCCACCTCATTGTCAAAGCCACAATTGTTAACTTAACAGTTTTACTGCAAATAAAGAAAGGAAAAGCAGATACAGTATTTTCTTTTCAAAATATTGTATGTGTTTCTTCTAGAACGTTACTCTATTAGATTATGTCATAAAATCATAGAATCTTTGGGTTGGAAGGGAGCTTCAAAGGTCATCTCGTCCAACCCCCCTGCAGAGAGCAGGGACCTCTTCAACCGGAGCAGGTTGCTCAGAGCCCCATCCAACCTGACTTGGAATGTTTCCAGGGATGGGGCATCCACCACCTCTCTGGGCAACCTGGGCCAGGGTTTCACCACCCTCGGTGTGAAAAAGTTCTTCCTTATATCCATATATCTAGTGTAATATATAGCACTTGTCTCCTCCTCGATGGCTTTCTGCTCTGTAAAAGCTGTGAAGAGACACAGCGTACGTCAGGGCAAGCCCTGGTGCGGGGAAGGAAGGCTCCCACCGCATCCCGAGCCCTGGCCGTGCAGCACAGCCGCCCCGAGGCCACGCAAGTCCCGTGTGGCCTCCGCAGCATCAGTCCCGCAAGCCCACGCTTCAAAGAAACAGCAGAACGGGAAAGCACCTGCTCAGGACGTGGACCCCACGGGAGTGGCGTGGGGTCTGCAGCGCCTGCACGCCTCCCTGCCACATGGCCACCCCTTGGCCCACCTTGGGTGTCCCTGGAGCTGGAGCTCCCCTCCGCCCTGGAAGCTTCACAGGTTCAGGGAGTCCCGGAGGTGGTTCCCATCGTCGAGCACTTCCCTGTGGAGCACTTCAGCCACCTGCTCAGGGTAGTAAAATATCCGATGCATTTAACGAGGCTTCCGGTAAAATAATTCCTTTGAAGTCCCTCAGACCGTGACAGCAATTAACTCAGGACCCATCTTCACTTTTGTTGTTTTACCTGCTCTTGTTCAAGATCGACAACATCACCGACGGTGCCAATTATTCCCCTGCATAAGCGGGGACGTGTCTCACATCCAGCAGTTACGGTCAGCTGGCACAGTGACCTGATTGCCATTTCCAAACTGTGTAGTTTCATCACTGGCTCTCGGCTCATCCTGGTTATTTTAACAGTCTCCATCTTGCAGACGTAAGACCATGAGGAATTCATTGCCTTTACTGCCGGCAGCATTTGGATACGTAACCTCCCGGACCTATAGATGAGGCGGGTAAGGACGGCATCGCAGGAGAATGAAGAACAAAAAAGGGATCGTGACCTCTGGTTCCTCTTCATAAAACTGGTCCCAAGCACATCCCACTTCAGCGTTATGTATACATGCATATATTCAAAAGCTTTTACCTAGGTGTACGCAACGTGTATTATTTGCACCGTAATTTTTTTATAGCAACGCACATTAAAAAGCAAACATGACAGCAAGTGGAGTATAAATAAATAAAAATTTTAAAAAGCAAAAAAACCTAACTGAAATATGAGTTTCTCCACATTAGAAAGTGAGAGCAATAAGAAACGAGGAAGATAGCAAGCAACAGTCCACAACCAGAGATCATGAGCCTAGCAATGCCCTTGGAAGAAACTTTTTCAAGGTTTTTGGTTTGTTTTGTTTCTGTTTTTTTATTTGTTTTGGGTTTTGTTTTTAAAGTGAGCAAGAATAAGGATAAAAGGAAACTAATTCCCCGCTAAAGGGCCTCCTACGGGCCAAGCGGGACGGCCTGCTGACTCCAGCCGGAACGCTGTAACCTCCGCGAGGGGGAAGGCATGTGAGCACACACATCCCGTTGAATGAGGTTCAAGACAATGATTCTCACCGACGTCAATACAGATGTCACAGGAAAAACACAAGACGATCTGAAACTCTCTCCTTGTGTACGTCTCACGATGCTACCTGCATCCTATACGTTAATCTGCTGGCCAAGATGGCACCTACAGACCCCTGAGGGCACAGCACCACACCACTCCAAAGTAAGAAAGACAGGAGAAATAGTCACAACCTGGAATTTCTATTCTGTGAGAAATTCCAATATTTTCCTCAGTGCAGAAGGGAAATGAAATCTTAAAAATTCCTGCAAAATTGAACTTACGAAAACATTTTATGGAAACGCTACGTTTTAATAATACACAGTGGTAGTCTGAAAATGTTACAATTACCCAAATGTAACAAAATACAAGACAAAACATATAGTAAATGTAAGAACTACGCAATAAATAAGTAAATAAATAAATAAACAACCCCTGGAAACCTGAACAAATTAAAACATTTCAGCATCACCAAAGTGAAACGCTTCAACATTATACCAACAGAGACGAAGGTCAAATGATGTGTTGGAACGTGTTTTCTCTCAAAACTGATTCTAATCAACAAAATTCCTACTGAAAGATTCATTTTTAGTCAAACCGGATTTCAGATTCGGAACTGTTTGGACCTGTTTTGACTACCTATACCCAAGAAAATCGCTGCCATCCCGACCTCCTCCGCAAAAGTGATGAGGCGAGTGGAAGAGTGTTACTCACGCTCACCGAAGGAAAGCCTAAGAGCTATGTTTTCTATAAAATCGGTGGTCTCGGCTTATTTCTCAGCAAAAACTCTTTAAGGAGAGGTAAGGCAAAGCTATTGTTACCAAGACTTTCTTACTGTAAGAAACCATACTACAGTGCTTTTACTGGTACGCTATGAAATACCATAAATCATTCTGACAACATGATACTTGTCAAAATAAAGGCATAAAATACATCTCGGAATAAAATAACCTCCATCTTATTTATTTGTTTGCTCGCTCATGCCATTTGGCTTTTCTCAGTGGGTTTCCCAATCGTTAGGGTGAATTAGTGAGATTCTGCTGTAAAAACATAACCATGTGCATATTCACAGGCTTACGCGCGCTGAATATCTGTATATAGCACTGTACAGTCATTCAAGAGAACTAAAAATAAAGCTTTCAAAGGACACTTCAGTTTTCCTGCAAGATTTTTTCCCTTTTCCAGCGTTTTTCCCCCTCCCCCCTGCCAAATATTTCACTACTGCTCGACGGTGGCATGGTTTAAGGGAGTCCGGCATGGAAAGCTCCTTCAGCTGCTTAGCCCAACAGCATAAATTTGATCTCGTAATTAGTATTCAGCTCAGCATCTTGGATAGAAACCAATGTTACAGCCAAGAGGTGGTTTAAATCACATAAATCATAGATCAATGACAGAACTCTAAGCACTGGATAGATTACAAAAGTAAGCTTTAGTTAAAAATAGATTAACCATTTCCCTGCAGGAATTCCTTCAAAAAAGCCCGGTATATAAAACAAATAAAATTAAATCTGATTATTTTTTTTCTAATGTATGCATATACTAGATGAACTGTTCTTTCCCTTGACAGTTATGCACTGATTAAAGAAATGTTTTAACATGTTATTTCAATGGAAAATATTGTAGATTGTGGAGACTTTAATTTTTTTAATGAGCCTTTAATAGCCAGAAAGAACATACCAGCAACGTTGTGTACAGCTAGGCTTCTAGCAAATGTCACAGCAACTAACAGATACTTCTTTGGTTGCTGTTTTTATAAAAAGGGTAAAAATCCTTCCCAAGCCAAGAAAAATGTTTTTGAGAGGTGTTGTTAAAGTATTTTATGTTTTAAATTTTAGCCAGTGAAGCACCCAGTCCTAAGAAATATCACAAGCCATCTGCTATCCTGATTTAAGCGCCCATGGGGGTACTCGGCGTCTTGAAGGACTGTGCCCAAGATGACCAAACTGTTCAAAGTTCAGTGGGAGAGGAAACACAGGGCTGAATCTCTTCCCCTTGACTAAGGAAGGAAGGAGACTTTGGCTCCTGCAATCCAGTTCGCCGCTGGTGTAAAGCAGCGTTACACCAAATGGGGGTGTACCTTCGTGTCGACCGGGAATCCGCCTGCAAACTGAGAACTGCAGAATGCCAGTTAAAAGTATGCGCTTGCTCCTGTATATTTTACTGTGTTTTCCTCCCATCAGGTCAGGCATTATTAAAAAGAAAAAGAAAGAAAGAAAGAAAGAAAACAACACCCAAACTTTTCAGCATCTGAAGGCAAATTTGCATGTCTCTCTTCTTAGTTGCAGAATTGAAAGTGAGAAATGCCTTAGCAGCACCTCAGCCATTCCCCAGGCCAGAGAATTCCACAGTTCTGAGCCACCGCGGCCGGAATAATGCACTCAAATTCCTCCCGTTGACTGGCAGGCGCAGGGGAGGGAAGAGAGTCTTTCAAACACACGCCGTCCGAGGCAGTTCAAGCAACACCAAACAGACGAAAAGCAGCCTGAGCATCCGGCACCCAGTCCTGCCACCTCGTACGCCCTTTAGACTTTTTAAAGGCAGCTTAAAATCAGGTAGTAAATAATCAAACAAACTGACAGAAACCCCAAATTTCCTATCCCTGGACTAATAAATTTTCAGCGGATGGAGAACTGAAAATACGGGCATTCACCCCCATAAAAAGTTGCACAACTCTTGAACTGGTAAATAACAATTATAACCACAATATAGTGAAACCAGCCTTCCCGAGCACCACTACCTGGTTGTATCTTTAACCCTCCACAGATCACAAAAATGTGAATACAATTGTTGTTGCCGTATCTAGAAGTTTAAAAATAACACCGCTTTTATAGGCATTTACATTTGTTTTCAAATCCTCTAGCTCTGTCCAAAAGAACATTTTTAAACTTCCAGTGCTTCAGGGAAATTTGGATTTCCAAGGACTTGTTTCACCCTAAGAAGAAATAAAAAAGCACGCTGCTCCGTGGCTATTTGAGGAACAATACTCAGGTTTCAAAACTGGCACCCGGCGTGATAGAAGACTGCAATATACGCAATCAAGAGACTGATTCAAACAATAATAACTAGCACAGGCTCCAGGGCGTAGCGGAATGCGTCATTTACTTCAGGCCCGATCCTTTAAACATCAGTCCTACAAGCAGTCCAGTGGAAAATAGATGGGACTGCTCATGTAAGCGTAGACTACTCATACAAGGAGTTCTCAAAGGCTCTTCATTTTCTAAGGTGCTGAAAAATGCATATCAACTTTAGTAAAAAAAAAAAAAGAAAAAAGAAAAAAGAAAAGAATCTCTTGTAATAAGGCAAATTGTCGGAGAGATGTCAGGGTTAATTTTTAAAGGCACATTTCCCTCCAGCAACAACTCCCTTTAATTATTTCAATGTGAAACACGTTATCAGGCGCGTTCGCTCCCTGTTCTCCGCGCGGAGTGGCTGACGCGAGGTAGGTACGAGACGTTAAGGCTTCTCCGCTGGCGCTCCCCCCTGCCCCCCGCCGGTCCTTGCTGGCTCTGGTGGGAGGGGAGGGTGGGCAACACCCGTTGCACCTACAGCTGCTGGTACCGAAGTTCCGGGGCCACCACCTCGTAGTCCCGACACCAAACCCGGGAGGATGCAGTTGAGAGAAAGCTGCAGGACTTCAGAGAACGGCCCTTGGCATGTAAACGGGCACCAAGCACAGCACAGAGCCCGCGGTCACGCCGCCTTAAGGGCTAGCAGGTAACCACAGCACTCACGGCAGCTTGCCAGCCTACCTGCGGAGGAATTGCTGCAGATTTCTCTTTTTTTACTCGGAGGTTTAACAGTCGTGTGGAATAGATAGCACAAGTCAGGCCAAGTCCAGTGAGAAAACTGCTGGGACGCTGCAGCGCGGGGAGCGTACGGTCGCATGGGGTGCTGCTCCAGCAGTTCATGAAAAACGCTTTTTGTTCCTCCCGAGTCGTGGGGGACGCTGCTCAGAGACGCAAAATAAAATACCTGCTCAAAAATACGAGTGACGGTGGTTTGAAATTGCGCTATGTAGCGGGAACTTTGATCTAACGAATCGGTTCGGTGTCGCAGAAAGAAGCATGTTTGATCAAGTTTTTCAGAGGGTGGAGGTGGGTTTTCTATTTACTAACATAATTTCAAACTTGAGAGACATGTATTTAAAGTTCTTAAATATGCCAGAAGTCACATGGATCTATTTAACTCTCATTTTGGTGTGAGGAAAGTCTAATCCTCTTCTTGAGGGTGAGGGGAGAAGGAGGGCTGGAAGGGAAGAGGCTTTGGACCAACCCTACCGGATCGACTGTAGTCTAATGGTCTTTTTTATACCACCTACAGTAAAACTCACTATATAGCTAGTCGTAGGATTAAAAGCTTTTCAAGTTGCTATCTTGGGAAATTTCTTTCAAGGAAATTACTACAAAGCCTTGTTTTAGTGTGTTCCCCTACTGTGCATCCTACTGTGTTTTTTTAATAAGGAAAGCTATCCATCCATAGAGGTGTATCCTGTTCTCCATGCTTGAGCGTCTAACAGCAGGCACATACAGTAGACACTCTGATGTTTTGCCTCTTTAATTTTCACTCCATAATGTTGGTGCCTGGTTTTCCTGACTGCACCTTCAGAGCGGTTTAATTATGGGCGTGCACAGAATTTTGAGAGGGGATTTTCAGCAACAAAATTCAGATGTTATGAACAAGTTTAACACATAAAGGTGTTCAGAATTTTTTTACCATAAAATAAAATCCTGCTATGCAGTTATCACAGGATGGAAAGCGCGATAAAATTACCAAGAGAAAAAACACAAATACTTCATGACTAAACCAGAAAAGGGTATAAAGATGCTTCATTTAGTCTTTAGAAGGTGCTTCATACAGGTAGATATAGAGATGCTTCATACAGATATAGAGATGTCTCATACAGATATAGAGATGCTTCATTTTCGTCTTTAAAAACACAGCCGTATGCTAAATACGCAAGTATGGCAGATAGACCACCGTGCTTTCAAGCAAGTAGGACGGAGTCATAGGTGTCTACGCCCAAACTCCCAACTGAATGAAAATAGCTCATGACACTGAATCTGTGAATCCCACTGAAGCTGTGGGATTTTACCACTGATTTTGATGGAATTTCTTAGATCAAGTCAAGCAGCTCCCCGATAGAAGGTTGCCATACCACTCAACTATCAGACTTGAAACATTTTTTTAATAATAACGGCCAGGTACCGGGTTATAAATGAGCACTGCTCCACTGACTTCAGACAGGGTACGAAAATCGATCCAACGGAGCACCATCAGTTCTCACCAGCTGAGTATCTGTCCCTCTAATCACAACTAAAAAGATTTTCTTAGTCAATTAGAGGTTTGAAGCCTTTACTCACTCACGCAAAATCCGGGTTGAAGTCGGTGCTAACAATGCATTCATTTAAATCTTAACAAACTGCGGCACACGCGCTGCCCGCTGGCGCAGTTAGTGCTCTGTATTGAAATACGCGCTCCCACCATCCTAAGGCGATGACGGAGCAATGCGTACCGCTCCATACCGTCTCACGTGGCCCAGAATAATACCTGACTACCCTCCGATTCCGACGCGATTCTTCAGTAACTGACAAAAAAATTAGCACATTCATTATTTTTGCTAACAGGAGTATGAGCTATATGAAGAAAACATGTACCTATGCTGACAGAACGGGAGTACTTTAATTTCTGAATTACGTACATAAATAAATCAAGCCATATAACCTGATAAATGAAAGATTATGAAAATAGTAATATCCTGCAAAATCTTGAAAGGCATCATAATTCCTCAAACAATTATCTTCTGTCATATTTGTGAGTAGCCCATGTAGTTCAAGAACAGAAAATACAAATGTGCTCCTTTAAAATTCATGAAACCACTCATTCTGTCATAAAAGCAGGCATCTTTCATGGCTACTTATTTCACACAGTCTCATAACTAATACTGACAGATACTTGGAATGCAAAAAAAAATGAGCGCTGGACAAAGAACACGGGCTGCTCAATTCTTACATTTTAATGCTTAAAACAGAAAATAAAATCATATATTATATACCCTTGCAGAATTTCTGGTATAATTAAATTTAAATTTGTAGATAAAAATGAGATTGTACAAAGACTGGTGGTATACTGTTACCAGGATTGGGCTGTGCTGCATCCATGACAACAGGATGGAAGGTTGCTTTTAATACTATTATCTTACATACCCACAGCTGAATGCTAATGCAGCTATACTGAGGAAATCAAGTTTCAGATCTGTATCCACTGAACTTACATCCACTAGGCAGGGACTTTAAAAGCCAGGCTAGCATACAAAGACTAATATTATAGCTCTGTCAACTCCCCAAAGGTCAGCTATTTCAAAAGGTATACACAAATATTAATTGTCAGGTAGTTCTGCACTGAAGACCAGAACGGAGGCAAAAATCAGGTTTTGTGACCATAATTTGCTTTCAATTTTATTTCATAAAATGGAGGTGCGGAAGAAAACAGAGAAGATTAACTCAGATTAGTTTATGTTCTGAACACTGAGACATGATGATGCTGTTTCACATGAATATTGCCTCAGAAAGGATTTTACCTGTTTTCCTCCACAAAGAAGAGAGGTAGAAAACGTGTGGGAAGGCAGGTGGGCAGCCTTGTTTTCCAGCAGGTACCAACAATTCAGTCGACACGTCCTTATCCCAGCTGGGGGACAAAGCCCCTGACCCCAGCCCGCCCTGTGCCTGCACAAGGAGCCTCTGCTCTACCCAGAGGAAGAGCAAACTCTCCCACAGGCACCTCCCTACCGGCCCAAGCTCCTTCTACAGACATTGTCTCCAACTTCTCAACTCATCTTGTTCTGGATTTAAAAATACACTTTGCTATGAAATAATAAAAAAAAAAAAAAAAAAAAAAGAAGCTACTATTTGGGGGGGCAATTAGCCTAGTATTTCTCAAACAAAATAATTCTGAGCTGTCATGTAAAATCAGTGCATATCTCTCTCGTTGGGGCTAAGAAAATCAAAACAGTTCAGTAAGTCCCCAGGCAGAAGCCCCCTAAAACCCTGTCCTCCCAGAAGTGATATCGTGTGGCTGGCAACACTGATCCATCTTCCAGGTGAAGACAGCCTCACAAACACTTTAGACTCTTCTTAATGCACAGGTAATTTTCAGACATCTTATGCTATCTATTTTTCCTTCTCCAGCCCACTACACTTCTGGATGGAGAGCTCCAAATCATTTGAGCAACTGCAAATTATTTGAGCTGCTGACCACTTTTCTACAATAGGTTCTACAATAGGCTGTAACCCATTGTTACCCAAACCCAAATCCAACTTATGTATAAATCATTGCCTCGCACTCCATCATACCCTGCACAATCCGTTTTCATGTGCAGTACAAGGTTGTTGCAGCAAACCCTTGCTCTGTCATGCTCTTGCTCCACCTCCTGTCATGGTCAAATGTGTGGACATTCTGGCAGGTAAAAAGATCTTATTTTTTGGTGAACGCATTCCTGAAGTTCCTCTACATGAAATAAATATAATAAAAGAAACAATATACCAATAAATGTAATAAAATAATCTGAACCAACTGAATTAAAATAATGAGAGGAGGCACTTCTGGTGAAGGTTTCTCAAGTCCATAAGGTGTACTTGCAGGAGACCAAGCCAGCTACCATGGAAATGAGGGTTCACTAACAAACCACTGCAGAAGTGCAGTTCCCAAGGGGCTTTTTCCCCCTGCAGAGTACCCTCTCTCTTCAAAAGCATGGCTTCAGTGGGGCAGCAAGAAGATGCTTCATTTAAGGAAAAGTAAAAAGCAGCAACAACGGTCACGACGACGAAAACGATGGCCTCTACGTGGCAGAACGACAAAAAGTTCTAGTGTTTTTTGATATTGTAATTGAAAAAAGTATTAAGTTGTTAGTGGAAGTGTATTTAAGAAAAGCCCATATGTGGATATAATAGAAAATTAATCCTCAGAGCCCGGAAAGTCCCTGAGGACGTAGGCTCCATCATGAAGTTACCTCCTGTCCCAGATTTTCTTGTTGCTTGCCTCTGCTGACACCAGTTGTCTTTTCATTAGAGCATTTGATATCAATTTACTCAGACACCAGGGGCAAAAAAGGATTTCACTTTCTTCATCTGAAAGACACTGATCCACAGAATTAGTATTTTGAAGAGATGCCAGGGTAAAATAGTGACACGTTTTCTAGACTAATAACCGCAGGTGGCCACAGCAAATTGTCCAAAGCCTCTCGGGGCTGCCCAGGTAGCTACGACTCTCCTGAATTTCTGATGATTCTGGTACAGACAATATCCCTGATTGCAAAGATATTTCCTCTCAGCCAGCTCTTGCTGTGGTTCATGTTTCTAAACTAAGCCCATAAAGAAATGTCACCATTTTCAATGCCCTCTTTCAGAAACTGTCCATCCTTCTGCAGCCGAGAATGCAAGGGAGTAACTGCTCTAAGTGCATTTTCAGATTAAAATCTCTCAAAAGAGTTTAGCCTCCATTTTGGCATGTATTAAGCATTAAATTAACTTCACGTGATACAACAAACAACCTCAGGAAGAGTATCTACCTCACCTAATTTGACAAAAGCGTTGGCTACCTGCTGCTTCCGACTGTTTCTAGTGTTGCAAGGACCAACGGTGCAAAACGCCTGGAGAAGCCTCCATCCGACGAGCAACGACACAAGGCTGTCACACAGCTTATTCCCAGCTGACTTAGCATCTGGTGAAAATCCCCAAAGAGTGTGAAACTCTGCCCGCTTAGAAAGGTTTTCACCGACTTTGGCTCATTTCTTTCTCAAACTTTGATTATATGGAGGGTTGATCACAGAAACCCTTACAAAATGTGAACTGCCCTGAAGCGACTGGTTCTGCACCCACAAGGGGTCTGGCTTAGGTTAGACCCCGTCGCCTCAGGCTTAAGCAAGACACGGACTCTGCGATTGAAGAAGCCCTTCCAGACCTGCAGCAAGCCGAGCTTGTGCTTTGCTACAGCTAGAAGCAACCTAAATTGGATACTCAAAATTAGACAGCACGAATTTTCTCCTAAGCATCACTGCATCTTGGCAGAAGAGCGGAAAATAAAGGTGGAAACCCGAGAGCACCAGAAACAAACCCCTCTGTTTATCAGCGGGACACCGACACCATGGGCACTGTACTCAGTGCACCACTGACCTACGATGATCCCTCACACGCAGCAAAGATCTGTCAGGTTTTGGACTCGACGAGGCTTCTAGTAAGGCACAAAAAAAAAAAAAAGTTATTTTTATCAGAAGACTTGGGGATCAAACTGAAACAACCAATTTATTCCAACAGAAACCAACGCATCGCCTGAGAATGCTCGCGCAGAAGGGTTCTCTCTGAAAACGGAGCGCGAAAGGAAACGCAAAAGGATGTTCCTCCATCTTTTTTATCGTATTACTTTGATGCTCAAATGAGCTTGCTCACTCTGACCCCCCCTCAGGGCAGGTACGCTGTTAATCCGGTACAAGATGCGAAAACCAGCCTGCAAAACTGCGAGATGCCGAGCGGAGCCTCCGCCCTCGTCTTCCGCTGCTTCATCGCCTTCACCGCAGCTTCAGCAAAGGCTGGACGCGAACCCCAGCTTTCTGCCCTCAGGGGAAACTGCAAAGGTCCATATTTGATCCCGCAGCCATTTTGCAGCGTGGTCAACACCCAAAAACATTAACCCAGCTTCACTCAGACGAACGATCCGGGATGGGATCTGCGGGCAGGAGGGGAGCGATGATCCCGGCAGCCCTCCCGCCCCACGGGCACAGGACGCTCCCTGGGATGCTTGGACCAGAGGTCCGGGGCTGAATCCATTCCCAGCCCCCGTTATTTTGACTTCCAGCCCAGGCAGGAAAAATGCACAGCAATTAAATGTCTTCGGACACCGCGTTTGGGAGATTTCATTTCAGCCTCAGTTTCTTCCACTGAACATTAGACTTGATACTTTTTCCAGCCAACTCTGCTTTTTTGGTAAAAAATTAAAGACTAAAGAAATTCATCCGCTTTTAAAGAAAAACCTTTAAAGAAAGTTACTAATTATGTTTTGGAAGCCGGTCTGAATGGTTGGAATAAAAATGCTCAAACCAACTTAATACTTCCTGTGTTTGAATAATTTGGGTATGCAGGCATATAATAGTCTGAATATTTTTATTGGATGCTTTAAAAAATAGATCGGGTTATGAGTCTTTAGTATTTACTTTAGAAAAATTCTGAGGTCATATTGTTGTTTATGAAAAAGAAATCACGTCCTGTCAGTCCAACAATTTTCCAGTTGTCAGCAGTTAACGCTGTCTTCAACTCAGGTATTCAGTTTTGGTTTAAAACGGTCTCTCTCACATTTTACTCTTCTTTTCCTTAAACAGAGATTCTTGTTTTGCCAAAGACACACCAAAAATTACTTGTATCTCTGTTACTAACACCGAAGTTTTACAAGACAGGGAAGTTACGGGTGAGGGGGTCGGCTGCTCGGGCCGATGTTGAGTACCTTTGAAAAATGCCCTCCATAAACGTAACATTGACATCGTTACAGCATCACAAAATCACTGAGCCAAACCCTGTAAACGTGAAAATACTCACGTTACTCCTCCACCCGCGGCTGCGTGGTACCCCACTCCGGTTCCCGGAGCTCAGCCTTCCCAGCCCCGTTTCCCTTCCCGCCCGGCGCAGCTGAGCAGCCTCGGGTTTGCAGAGCTGAACTCAACCTCCACCCAACGACCTCAGATGTATTTTTCCCCTTTTTCAACCAGTTCTGTATTTTTCCAATAATTGCCCGGCAGGCTTTTTCTCGGCGGCGTTTGCAGGGCGGGGCAGGGCTTTCCCTCCTCCTCCGGCTCCCTGGCAAGCAGCCCATCTGGCATCCATGTGGCAGCACTTGCTACGTGGGATCTGGCCGAAAAGTGCCACATTACCAGTAGCAATCACGGCCACAAACAGCGCAACGACACACAAAGAAATTACTTCCAGATTTGTATTTTTTTTTTTTTTTTTACCCCGCGATGTGGAGAATGTGTATGTATAAAACATCACTTTTTTTTTTTTTTTTTCTACTGCAACTCGCAGGGGCGATAATATACCGTGGTCTGCGGTAAGATGTTTTCTTTAAGCCACCCGTGCCTCTCCGAAGGCTTAACACCGCAAGGTCTCGCCTAAGCTCGGCTCCCAGCCGCGTCGCTGAAGGTGCTCGAACCCCAACGCTTCGTGGCGTATGATCTAAAGAGCAGGGACAATACATTTGCTATAGGCAAGTCACCCCAGCTGAGAGCCGCTTGGGGTTAATATATATACCCTTTAGGACTCCCTGCATTACGGGGGGAAGGGAGCTATCTAAACAGACTTGGGGAAAAAAAAATGCATTGCTCACATTTTTTAAAAGCTGCCTCGGGCGGTTATAAGTTACATAAAGTTGCTCCTGTTCCTGTTGTAGTTGTGCCAAAGTTATCTAAGGTGACTAGCATAAAGTGACAACTCCTAACTTGGAAAATAGAGGTTCCTAAATGGGACCTTTTCACATACAAAAAATCCAAATATAACTGACAGCCACAAACTAAGACATGACTTCAAAATTTCATTGTAATCATGAAGGTTATTCTAAATTAAAAAATATATATACACAAAGCATCTGTACTTAAAACCCAAGTGATTACTTGTAGATTAGCAGAGTCTGAAAGAAACTATTCTTGTTTCCAGTAGTTGCATTCATGGACTTCATTTAGCCTGACACATGGGTAATAATGTGAATATTTAGCTTTCCTGAGTATTCCCGCACTCTTGACTTCTAGAAAGTCTTCAAAATCTACCACATTAGAAAGAGAAGATGAGAGACATTCTGGGGAAAATTACTCCCTTTTCCTAACATTCTTCTTCCCCCACACACACACATTCTCCATTTCCCACACACATTTTTAAGGCACTGCAATGCAAGTTTTCAAGAGCTGAATCTATGAGAGAAATCTAAAAGAAAGGATGTTTTAAAATAATCGAGACAAAACCAAAAATCATCCCCAACTAAACACAATGGTAAAAAGTTGTACATCTTTTGTGCCTTTTATGAGAGAGAGAGGAATGATTAAAAATGTACCAAGAGCCATGAATGCCATTTTACTGTCATTTCCTTTGATTAACCTTCACCTGACCTCAATCCCTAAGGCAATTTCAGTTTCTTTTTGTTCTTCCATTTAAATTCTTCAGTACACCAGGTGAGTACATCTCCGTCACTACAGAACATTCACAGAGAGCAGATCGGTTTTGGGGAGGATTTCACAGAAAATGTTTGCTCTGGAGAATAATTTGCAAAAACTTAACAGGGACAATAACAGGTCACATTTACTCCAAAACTGGAATTTTTACAATCCCTGTGGAATTATAAAATTACTTTTTTCTAGGTGTTAGTTAAAACATAATTGAGCAAACCACACCGGTTTACACCAGAGCAGGACCTTGGTGTAGACAGACTTACCAACCCCGTCATGATGGCAGTTCTCACCAACGTCTCCGCTCTGCATCTGCAACGATGTCTGCTTCCACAGGCGATATAAAACGTAACTTGCCCGCTGGAATGGGAAAAAAGCCAGCATGAATAAAAGCTTCAAAAATAGATTACAAACTCTTTGCAGAAGGAACGGATTCAACCTTCAGCGTTTGCACGGAAATCTTATAGTACAATTCTTTCTTATTTTAAAACTCCCTTTTTTCAATGAGTCTCGCAATATTGGGTGTTGAGTAGAAATCATGAATTGTTGCATACTTAGACTCTGTTCTTCAAACTTTAAACCGTAGAATAAAAAAAGGACAAAGTGGGAAAGGGCAAAAAATATCTACAAGAATCATATAAGATCTGTAAAGTATGCCTGATGATGAAATGTTAAAGAAGTCTGACCTATTTAGTTCAGGAGAGGCTGATTTAAGGGATGAGTCAATCCTCATCCATATGAATTGATATGATGCTGAGGCTTCCGACAGCACATTTTTAATCTATCGGGAAAAGATATGAGATTCAACAGTCAAATTAAACCTAGAATCGAGGTGCATAATATTAGCTCGTAGGAACCATCATGAAGCACTGTACCAGCTTACTTTGGGATGAAGAGTTACTTCATCACACGTGGTCTTTATTATCATTCAAAAAATATTCTATTACGTAAGCAGAAGCTATGGATTCAATGTAGGCTTTGCTTTTCATTGCTGCCAGCCAAATGTGTGAGGTGGCTGGATTCATAATATCTCAGTTCCATATTATTCACCCTAGATGCATTTTCAGGATTTAAAAAAAAAATCATCCCAAGTTGTGCCACAAAACATCAACATTTCTTGCAAACTGCCGTCCAAAAAAGTTCAGTTTGGATTGACTGAAATTCATAGGCATGAATCATTTGGAAATGTTTTATTTCTTCTGGCCTTTGTAATTTTCATTTTCTTGCTATCCGTAGATAAAAATATATTGAGATTAAACGCAAACCTGTTGGGTTTCAAAATGGTAAAATAGACTACCATGGCAATTTCCAAACTCTACTGTTGTAAAGGAGGTGATTCACTAACTCTGAGCCTCTCCTGTTAGTCATTTTATTCTCCACAAACTGTCACTTCCTGACAACACAAAAGAATTGCAACAGAAAAGTCCTGTTGATCTCAGTCATGGTCCTTTTCTGATCTTCAATATTTAATAATATTCATAAAACAATTAATAAACACACTTCAAATTCAGCTATCTTCAACTGCCTTTATGCAAGCTCTGCTTCCTTTTCATTTCTAGACAGATCCAGCGAGTGATACCAGCTCCGCACATGAGTCTGGGTCGTCTGATCTGCGACAGATTCTGCACTTTTCCGTTACGACATCTCCACCGAGTTCTCGAGGAAAACGGCCAGCTCGTGAACGACAGATGTACTCACCTGATAGAGGGCAATACTTAAATGGAGGAACAAAAGGATCTGAAACTGCCTTAGGGGGGGAGGTCAGGTGAAGGTTAATCAAAGGAAATGACAGTTCGATGGTATGCACGGCCCTGGAGATTACATATGTGTATTTTGTTGGGAAATATTTAACTGTTTTACCTCTATTTAGGAAGAAACCAAAATAAAGTGCATATATTAAAAAAATGCAGAAAAATCCATAGATGCCTCTTAGCCCAGTAGAACTCGTGCTGGTGGGATGCGAACTGGCCAGCTGAGAGGCGAAGCAAGCCAAAAGATGACAACCCTTGTTGTGGTTTCACTACTATAAAACGTTAAACTATCGTAAAATATAACACGGTAATTCAGTAAAGCTCTCGTTTACCTTGCTCTCATATTTATCCGCAATATTTAGTAGTCTTCTCCCAAAATGGGTGCTGGAGCTAAGGAGGGAAAAGTACAGGTGGAAAATACTGTAGAAGTCTACAGAAACTCATCTGTGTCTTTCCAATGAACTTGGTTTGGCCATGTTCCTGCTTCATTTTCATTTCCTTTCCAGCAATTGTCATGCACCTGGATTTTTACTTTCAATAGTACTTTCAGAAGCTGATTTGAAGCTTGCATGCATGTAGAAAGGGATTTTGAAATACACTCTCCTCAAACATTTAATCATGAAATTTATTCTAGTATTTGTCCTCAGTTAATTGGGGAATTAAACCAATACCACATGACTTATCAACCACAAATAAGTTACACACCTTGAATTCTGATTTCTAGTTTTGATTAAAGAAACCAAGTAGTCAATAGAACTCATGAGGAATTTTGACAACTATTTTTTTTTATTCTTCCCGCAGAATAAAAGGCAAAATTCACTGAATGAATTATTAATTACGAGTTATTCATCCAGCTCTACTAAAAACTAATCTGTTTCTTTTTTTAAGCATCAAAAAGGTCTTTCAAATATAAGTTGCAATAATGAAATATGGCAGCAGATCTTGAAATATGCCCTTACCCAGTCTGCAGATACGTAAAAGGTTACAGTACCAGAGTTATTAATCCCCCATCACTCTGACAATTGATTTTGAACACAGACTGTTGCAGTCTTCATAATGCAAGATCATAAATGTTCAAAACTAATTTATTGCTCTTTGTTCCACCTGGCAAAAATATACTGTCAAATTGAGTCACGTTGACGCCAAGATGCAGATGAGTATTTAAGTCTTATTCTTATCCACTTTTGTAAATCTGTTTGCAATACCTGTGCGTGGTTAGAAACATTCACAAAGGAGCACAGAAAGAGGAAGAGATTATGCCGTCTTTAATCAACGGGAAATATTTGCACAAATAGCAATAGGTAGTTATTTTAAAATTAATGGGGAAGAGTCATCATTTAAATTTGTCAATATTGATATTTTTAGTTTGCGCTCTGCTCCCTGGTATCTGTCAGATTTTCAGAAGTACACATGTAAAAGCACTTGCTCTATGTGCGCATTGACATACATACCAGGCAAGGATTCCCCACAAATCAACGAGGGATCTGCCAAACCTTGCATCCTACATGTTTTTTTTTTTTAATTTCGAAGCCTGAACCAATTCCACTCATACTGAAAATTCCTGAACTTGCCTTTTCTGCATGCGGGAGTTGCCACCGCTCCTGCCCATGCCAGGGAAGTACCAACCTCCAAAGAGGGACAAACCAGAAAAGGAGGGGACAGGAGCAAAAGGGGAGGAAAGGATCCACTTTACACTGATGTAACACGTTCATTTGTAAAGACAAAGGGTTTTTTTAAGGATCAAAAATAATATATTACAAGGGAGTTTGTTTTAAGAATAAAATCCTGTCCCATAGACCAAGCATTCCATAATGAATGAATTACAAGTTTTCTAAAGCCTGCTACTGATGCAGAGAACGGAAACACGGAAAATAGAGACAGGGAAGAAACACAGAAGAGTGTTTCAACGTCAAAAATGTGCCTATCCAGAAGTCTGTTTCTCAGAGTCTCCAAAGTATTTTTTTCTCAGTAGAAAGATGAACCTGTAAAATTACTGTTCTTTTCAAAATAACCACATAATACTTCTTTAATGACACTTTTTAATCTTACATATTTTTTCAGTCCAAGAACATAAACTTTGTCTTTCCATTATCTAGGGGCAGAATCATTTAATTATCTTGGCGAGTTTACTCCTTTTGAATTATTATTTTTACCACGATTATGAAGTAGGAGAGCTGTCTGCATGCTAGAGCTGCTGCATTCATGACTTGTAGACAGCTGTATGATATTGAAATTAATTTCCAGTATAAAACAGTTAACAGAATAACCCTAGATAAAGGCAAGTATAATATTAATTTCATTCTTTCTGTTGGCAATGTCGTAAAGTCCATTGCTCAAGTAAAGAGCACTTTTCTGAGCCAGATACAAATTAATTTTACCATTCTTCCTCAAATACGAATTTTAAAAGTCAACTAAAGGCTACAACAGCTTTGAAACATTTCAGTGATTGTTTTAATTACCTATCGTACAGCTGTGAGACATTGCAAAAGGGAGGGGTGGAGAGAGCAGGGGGAAAAACACCTGGTGTATTAGCAATTGTTTTTCTGACATAAAGAAGAAAAAATAGTTTCCAAGCTCTCAAACCAACAAAAAGCTCAGCAAAGTCGACAGAGGTTTGTTTGTTTTTTTTTTTTGTCAGTACATTAACGTGGTGTTTTTATTCTGGACTGCGCATTTTTATTCCGTCAATAACTACTTTCACCGTTAAATAAAACCACCAAATCTCCAAACGTTAAATATATGAATTCTGACAGCTTTTAAAGCTTGTTTTTCAACCCAAAGTCGATGCACAAGCTACAATAAGTTGCTAAAGGCACACATGGGGCTTCTTTCTAGGATCTCATTCTCTAGCAGAAAAGCTCGCTCACTTTTACACGCAACTACACAAAAAGGCATATTTTTTGTCATTCCGACCCTTAATAGAATTGGGATCTAGAGGCTATTAGGATTTCTGATGGCCTTTGACACCCTGGCTTCCAGCACCTCGGCAATCAGTCAGTGCTGGGGTAACAAAAGACCACTCAAATGTACAGTTGTCATCCCCACGCTACATCTGTTGGCCATGCTGTTCGGAAGTGTTGACCCCATCATTTCACCGTAAACATTGCCGAAATCAACAACAACAAAAACAGAAATGAAAAAGGAAACTGGATGTCAGAAGTCAGGTCAGCACATTTTATTTGCACATGTGTCAGTAAAGATAGAAGGAATCACTGAATTAAATTAAATCAAAGCAAACCTGCTAATTAAAACAGCTAAAATTATGTTTGTGAAGATGTGTGACTGGTTTCCTGCTTATCTGCAAATAAGCCTCCCTGTAATATAAACATGTTTCTATCTCCACTTCATTTATAATAAGTCTTTAGGCAGATTGTAATTAGTATTTTCAGTTTCTAATAGAAGATCTATTGTGTTACTGGAGAAATATTTTTCCTGACCATCAGAACGCTTATTATTGCAGCCTCGCTCTCGAGGGTTCTCACCTGTTCTTCTCATGCTGCTCGAAGTCTTGGGTCCCATTTGCCCGAATCGAATTGTTGGGGTATGTGTCTGAATGCCATCATCGTCCTAACGTATTGCTTCTAGTGAGCCACACATGCGGGCGTTGTGTTCAACCCCACCTACAAACCAGCCATTATTACCAGTTTTACTTGGATTTACTCTGTAGCTTGCCTTTCATTCAACGTCGAAAGAATGATCGAAATTATCAAGTCAGGGAGCAGAAGAACGGGGTCAAAACAAAAGTTTTGCACAAAAAATTATACTATTTACAAAAATCAGCTTTTTGTTTCTGTTTCACTTATTCCCAAGTTCACAATGCATAATTTTATACAAACCCAATTACATAGCTCAGTGATTTACTGGCAAAGCTGGCCAGAAGAAATTATCTGGCTTTAGCTAATGCGTATGCCTATTTAGAATCAAAACAAATCCATAGAAAATTGCGAAATGGCCACAAAGAACAAAAGGAAAAAAGTCAAGCCGGAAACGCATCAGAAGTGATAGAGTGTGCAAGCTGAGAAAAGTTCACCTGATATTATGATTTCACTGGGTAACAGATAAACCGTGCTTACGAGTACGGATTCAGTCTTTCAGATCATGCACTGTTTGTTTATCCCAGTATTTAACTTGAAGCACGCATGGGGTTTCATTGGCTTGGAAAGCACGGTGTTTTCTTTTTGCCCTTTTCATAATTTTTTTAAGGATTAGTTTGCACAGTTAGCGGATGCATGGACCGACTTCGGCAGGATTACTCAGATGTTTACAGTTACCCATGGGTTTGAGGAGGTGTTTTAGATTCAGGGCTACAAGGCATCAGGCCACGGAGCTGCATGTGCATCACATTAAGAAACGGCTGCGCAAACGGAGTGCGATCTGATACCGGTGTCTTGAACATGAAAATTGTAACCAGTAACACTGCAATAATGTCTGTGCACTACTTATGCGGACAAATATCTTTTTTTGTTGGTGTTTCAGAAATGTTTCAACAACAGTAAAGAATGTCTTGGGAGAAGCGCAGGCTCTTTTTTATGCAGTTTGTATAAAGCGGCATTTCTAAGCCAAAAATATAAATGAAACATTTATGATTTTTAAATTGTACAACAAATAATTTCAGATTATTGTATATATTTTCCCTAAAATGACCACTGGGCACAACTGTCCACCAGAGATTTTGTTGGACGTGGCCCAGAGTTCATTTACTCACTTACCTCAAAGCAACTGCCTCCTAAAAATACATCGAATCGCAAATATGCTAAACCTCAAATTTTGCTGTAATTGCATGAGCCAGCACTAAGTCCTACATCAATAAGAAACCCCACTGATGTCAGCATGACTTGTGACAACACAAGATTTCCCTTCCCGCGGTACAGCTATAAAACTGGATCCTTGGTGAGGATATTTGAATTATGTGGATTATATATGATTAAACAGATCTGGATTATATCACGGCAATGGGCTGTCTCACCAAGAACATACTGTCGGGACCCCACTGATGTACAGTAATCAAGGTGACCTTATAGACTTATTACAACTCTGATCAACTTCAGTGGACGAGGATTTTTTTACTCTGCAAAGATCAGGCTGCAAGACGTAAGGAGTTAAAACGCTACTTTCTTGATGAATAGTTTTCGTGCCTTAAAATTATGATCCGGGCGACAAAGAGCAATCTTTCTTGCAGGGGAAGCCAATCTCAGCTAAACTCCTTGAGCTCGGTTTCATTCATCAGGGTGGAAAATACGACTGGCTGTGCCTCGTCCCAGCATGCGAGAAAATCCGAATAAAGGGGAAGGACACCTGCGTAAAGACATCCGCCAAAATCCTGCCCAGTTCAAGTTTGCCCTTCACCACATCATTGCATTACCTCACCTCGCTTTCAAAGACTACTCTGAATCTTGCCGTGAAACCTCACTTTTTATTACTGTGGTTAGTCTTCATTTAACCCACAAATACAGCCTATCATTTCTCGTATAGGTGTTCAGGAGGGTGAACCACGAACGACAGAAACAAATGTCTCCCTCGCTGGAAGTAGCGAGGATAGAGCTGAGAAAAGAATTTGGTGACGCGATTCTACAATAACCTCCAGCTAAGCAGAGCTAAACTGGCAACTCCGAACTCTTCAGACAATTCGCGGGCTGCTGCTCCAGCAGAAGGGCTTTTTTAGCGGCTCGGGAGCGCGCGGCTGGGGGATGCTGGCGCACACCCTCACGTCCCAGACGGGTAACTTCTGGCAAGCGTCGCCACAGAGGTCATTCTGAGCGTAGGGAGGAAAAAGACCTAACGGATATAAAAAGGCAAAAAAAAGGCCCGGGCTGCCAAAGTCTGGGGGTTTGGCAGAGTAACGGAGATAAACTGAGCAGCAGCACAGCTCTCCTGCACCGAGGCTCTCCGATTCCCACGCGGAACCCTGTGCCCCTCTCCTTCGGGCTAAGCAGCCCAGAAGTGCCTGGATCCGTATATAACGTTGAAGAGAAAGAGGGTGAAAAAGGGAAAGTAACGGCAACAGGAATACTTTCCTGAAGTTCGCTGCAAGTTATACGTCAGCTCAGCAAGATTTTTAGCCCAAGATACCATATAAAAATTTCAAAGGGCTTGCTGGGGGTGGAAAGCTGTTACGTAATCTATTAACACTTCAAATAGTTTGTGCTGCATTAAACCTCATACGGACACTGCAGCAAACATTATGCTCTGAACCTCTGGGTTCACATCTGCACTGAAGGACCTGTCTCATGCAGCCAAGCTGTGGTGAAGCCACCGGTCTGGAAACTCCCTCCCCTTTAACATCTGTCCTTCAGACGAGTCCCCCACCCTGTCTTCTCCTCCACCAAGGACATTTTTAGTAAGATTGCTGTGCAGCTAATTACATTACCATGGCATCAAGTACCACACAGTCATGAGACTTACTTCTTTTAACAGTCCTCGGGTTTGTAGAGAGGAGTTAATAGGGAAACTCCCTTACGTTTGGAGAGCCGAGGCACAAGGTCAAGGCGCTTGGCCAACATCACCGCGGAAGACGGAGGAAGTTGCTCGGTGTGGAGTAGCTGCCAGAATGGACTAGATGCCAAAGCAGCTGCATGGCCACCTACTTAACCAGCCACTGTGCCCTCAGAGCCGCTCTCAGGAGACAGTGCTGGGCCTCCAAGAGGAAACCTTGACCAAATAGAGCACAATACCTGCTCACCACCTGCGCTCTGCGGCCACCAGCTACGCCATCAGCCCTCGCAGCAGCCTCAGGCTGGGCTGGTGGCCCCGGGGCCTTGCTAGCTTCCCGGAGTCCTTCCTTGTGGAGTCCCGGTGCCGCCTTCTGCAAACGAGGTGTTTGGGCAGCCTGTCCCCAGGCAGAGCTCGCCCTGCAGATGGGAGCGGTGCGGATGCCCGTGCCGAGCATCACAGACCGTGTCTCCGTTTGCTCTGCAACAAACAGATTTCCGTGGCAAACATCAGGAAACCTGGATTTTTAACAGGGTCAGCTTCACCAGTCCTCTTGTGCAATCTTGGGGCCTGAGTTGCTCTGTGTGTTATTTAGATGTTATTCCTTCAGAGCTTCCTACAGACAATGGTCTGAAATGAGCTACCACTTGCATGGATTTCCCATGTGTCCTAACTCGTGTGACCTTGCTGGAACCTTGGCTTGTCTGAGACAGCTACTCTGATCCCTTTCAGCTCCACAAGAGCAGAGCACTAGCTTGAAGAGCTGTTTTCTCCATGCTATTCCTCCATGTAGAAGAGAATTACTCCTTATTTCTAATTTTCCTCACCAAGTTCTCTCTTCTATTTCCATTTGCTTCCTCTAACAGACTCTTTACTCACATCTGTGCTACTAGAAGAGTTTGGTCATGACTTACTGCAGCCCGTTGTTTATCTGCCTATTACTGCTGTTAGTCAGTTTAAACCTTGAAGAGTTGCGTGTTATCTTTGGTGTTGCCATCTCTCACCGCTTTGATGCTAAAATGTTTCTTCTTATATACTTGCACAGCATTTTCACCAGGTAATTATTAAAAAGCAATCACAACAAAGCTTGGAGTGGAGGGCTTAAGCCCTGCGTGTGGAAAGCACGCCCTGCCCAGTCCCCCCTCCAACCACACCACCAGCACAACAAGCTTTATGATGGAAACAGGCTCAACCACAGCAGTTTGATGGGCTGGTAACGGATTCAATTGACGTAAACTCACGGTACTGCTTCCTGAACGGGTCAGCAGCGGAGCTACGACAACCAGCTGAATACTAAGACATATTCTGCCACTGAGCTATCTTACTGTATAAGGTTGACATCTGGTACAACTGAGAGTGGACTTCAAATAACCAGGAGTGAAGGACTTTGGCCACAGGTGTTACCCTTTTGGGGTAACACCCCTACACTTACCTAGAGAGCTCACTTCTAAGACAAAACTTGTTCAAACCTTTGCCAAAAAGCACAGACATCATGTTGTCAGTCTGCTGTAGGACACTCAACATGCAATACTTAGAGCGGCAGACAGATTAATTAATATAGATAACAGAAACAGTAGCATATAATCATAAAAGAGAGAGCTGAAACCGCAAAGGACTGCCGTTTCCCTATGGCACAGCAGTATTTTTTTTTTAAGCGCCCGGTCCCTCTTCAACAGTATTTTTAGAGGAATAGCAACCAGCCAGATACAGCCACGGATAGTCAGTGGTGGAGAGGGAGAGCGTAAAGAAAACCCTACTCCTGACAATCAGCATCTAGACTTAAAGCTGCAGAAGAAACAGCTGCCTAGCTGTTCATTAGAGGTGGGATTCGCCAAACACACTCCCTGATGCTCCGCTGTGCAAGGTCGTACTATGTGTATTCTCTCTTTCCACAGAGGTGTAGTCTAAAAGCATTCGTATTTAGTTCTCCCATCCCCCTAAGTCTTCTCCACAAAGGACACTGTCACCACCAAAGCTCTGCAACAAGGATCGTTTATATATCTGACAACCTTTAAACCCCCAAAGAAAGGGAAAGGGAAGCAGCAAAGCTCTCTGAAGAGCTCTTTGGTGGAACGAGCAGAATTATGAGCAGCAGGAGAAATATGAGTAATTAAGACAACAGTATATCTATATCTTACAGCTGACAGAGTGAAGCTGCAAGTTAGCTCTGGGCAAGGTGTTAGAAGAGGAAAGAACTGAGCAGACTGTTTCTAATGTTCTTGTTGAAAAGCCAGACCAGGAAAAAGGCTAAAGGGACAATTTCATTAAAAAAGGAAGTAGGCTGGCTTAAGAGAGTGGTTAGATGCAGACTTGTGACATTAAAGGAACAGGTCAACAGCTATCTGTAACAAGACAAGCAATCGTTTGGGGAGTCAGCCAAGGTGGCACTCTCGCTGTTCTTAAAAGCAAACGCTCTTATATTACCTATTAAATTAAAGCTGCAGAATTGCAGCCCCACACAAAACAAAGCGCTAGGGTGGACCGAGGCTGCAGGGAAGCAACGGAGAGCCAGCCACGACTTCTTCCAACAAGCAACCCAAAAGAGCGGCTGGTTTTAGACAGTCGACGGTCACCCAGAGCCAGCGCGGTGGCCAGGACACGGCGCTCGCTCCCGCCCGCGACACAACCAGCACGACCCTGCAGCAGCTCAGGCGCGAGGACCCGACTGGGGCTGTAACGGCCCCACGGAGGGGCGGGGTCCGCTCCCACGCCGCAGCGCCTCTGACAAGTGCATAAACTCGATTTCACTCCTTCCTCCGGCGCGTGGCACGCTCCAGCGGTCCCCCGGCTGGCAGGACGGCCCTTTGTGGCTACAGCAGCATGGTTTATAGCAGCCCTGAGGCTGTGTTTTCCATCTAGTATATATAAGTGAATCCGTGGAAAATTTGAGCTTACACAAATCACCGAGCCAGCGCACGGTTTGTCACGGCCAGGCAGCCTTTTCTCAGGGCTGGAGCAGCAGTAATGAGGTTCAGTAAAGAAACTGCGGGCTGCATCCATATCCATGGCTGCTGCGTTACAGCTGGGCTGAGCGCCGGGAAGAGAAGTGCTGTCAGTCGAGAGTTAAAAGAAAAAAAAGACCAGCAGCAGCTCCCATATCTACATAGGTCGAACGTACGGCCAGCGTAGGCACCTGGGGCTTGCACTCGATGCACGGACGTTTGGAAAGAGCAGCCCTCCCTCGCCTCCCAGGCCCCATCTGCGCGCGGGAGGAGATGGGGGTTACACAGAGCGCGAGATTTGCGCTGGAGAAATGGCAGCGGGCTCGCTCCAAATGTACGTTCTTGTGAATAAGAGCAGCATTTGTCCCGGTGACAAGAGCTGGAGCAAAGGCAGAGCCAGAGGACACCAAGCAAGGGCCACCAGCTGCAACTGCTGTTGCCCCCCGAGAAGAGGAGCTACATGTCTGCGGCAGGATGGGGCACGGGGAGGTTGGGAGGTGCCCAAAATCTTTCGCTACCATTTTCAGGCGATTGCCCCGGTATGCCGCTCACAACGTCTCGTACAGCCGAGTTTCTGGCCACGCGCAGCTACTCCTTCCTACCGTGCCTTCCTTTACCCGCACCTGCGCGTCCCAGCCCTTCTCAAGCGTTTGCGTGGCCCTATCAGCAGCGACAACGGCAATTTACACTAAAAATACACCTGGAACACATGGTTTACCGTGGAGCACGGGTATTCCCCGCCTATTTTTCCTTTCCTACTTTCTCAGCAAGCGCCGCAGCGAGAGTGATGGATCGTGCCACCCCTGACCACGCCATCGCTGCTTTGGTGTAGAGTCTGAAGTGAAGGGTTTTCTTGCTACAGACTGTTCTCTGCCGTTTTCTCTACTATAAAGAAGCACTCGAGCCTGTGCGAGGAGCCTGTGCCGCCCTTTCCCACATGAGACTGAGGGGAAACCTGCTCTCTGCATCTTCCAAATCACAAACTCTAATGGCTCCTTCAAATACGCACTTATATTCAGCCCAGAAATCGAAAGAGATAGTCAAAGCCTGCTTATGGCTCTAAACCCTTTCGACGCGCTTGTGTGGCTCCGTTACGTACCTAAGGTGTCACACTGCCTATGTATTTCTCTCTCCAGCTTCAGCCACATCCTGGCACTGATTGAGAGCACCGGAGTGTGTAGCCCTTAAAAACTCAAAGAGTTCTCACTTTCCTGAGCACTAAAATGCATCTAAAATCAGGCAAAATGACCTCCCGCCACTTTGTTGCCTTGTCAGCGAGTTTCTTTACTCACTCGTCCCGCAGAGCAATTGTTTCACGGAAATGCAAAACTGTTCAATATTCCGCTACAGCTCCAGGCAGAGCTACCTGAGCCTCAGCCCTGTGCCCAGCAGAGACGGTCACAAGGCTGAAACCGCTCATCAGCTGCTTTTCATATAAAGGTGAGCGTCTTTACAATTCTTTGGGATATTCACTGTTAGAAAGCGAGCTCAGAATTTCATATTATTATCATATTATAGACGGCGTTCCTTTGATAAAGGGTCAAAGATCAGGAAGACACAAAAAAATAAGGAAATAAAACCCAGCAATGGTCAGATCTTTAGCTGGCATAATTGGACACCGAAGTCCACGGAATGGTGTCCATTAGCAGGAGTGGGTGATCTGACCCATATGCTTACCACTTTCAAGTATAAAGATTAAAACAACACTCCTAACAGCAGAAACGGGTTATATTACATTTCAGAGAGTTTTGGGTTGCCTAAAATTCTGGAGAAATTTTCAGCCTGCCATCATAAAGACTTCAAGGCTGTTTACCCAAACTTCTCCATAGCTCCTTCTAAAAAAGGATGATGAGCAACCATGTTCAGCAGCACAGATTTTTAATGTAATCTGTTTATAGTTTTAGAACAATTTCCAGAATAGAACATTTTTTAAATGTCCTGAGCCTTTAGCATTCTCACTTTGATCATCTCCCATCACGTTATGGTTCAGAACAGAACGTGATGGAGCTAGGCTAACGAATCTGCCAGAAATGACATCAGAAAGCCAAGTGACCTGAAAAAAAAAATGCTCTACTTGAACACCATGCCCTTCTTGAACATTTTCCTTTTTTTTTTCTTTTATACATTTTAATTAATGTTTCACTTTCACTGGATTTATTTTGCTTGCATGAAATCTCAGAGCCTGTTCACAGAAAAAACTCCAGTGAAAAATGAAAGGAGCCTTATTTGACCAAGGGAAGACTGTAGGAGGTCCTCAGAGAACAATAGCTAACCATTCTTTTTGGGGTTGAACAGTTTAAATAACGGACACTTTCTTAGGAGGTTAACTCTAAATAATGTGGATTTTGTAGCCTGTGGAAGGGAGCGATTGGTCTTTGACAGAGTTCATATTACTAACCTGATGCCAGCAGACAGCTGCAAAAATGAAGTGATATCAGCGATAAAAATATTGTTTCTACGTTTAGGCAGGAGGAATCGCATAGTAGCAAAGGGCAAACCCCGCTGGCCTCCGCGCACGCGAGCAGTCCTTACCCATGAAGACAGGGACTGACTGACATGGCACTACTGGTCAGTGGACATACTGACGTAGTACGTATTTTAAATATTTTTTAACATCTCACATTGCATTTCACACATACAGCTTGCGTTCCCTTCAAAAACTTTATCTACACAACAGCATTTATAGCCCTTTGAATTCAAGCCATGTTAGAACTGGCAAATAACTTGGGTAAAAAAAAAAAGTGGTAATGATAGCCCCCCCTCCGCTCTATCTGATGGAGAAATAGATAATTCCTAGTACTAAAAGTGATTAAATTTGGTGCATTTCCAACTTTTATTTTAACAATGCATTACCTCCTGAATTGCTGCATAAATATTAATAGACAGCCTGATATGGAACTTTTGCCCGTAATGCCCTTGGAGAACCATAATCACGGCGAGTGGAGCAGAAGAGATGAGAGAGTGCACTGAAGATGGTGGCTCCATCCCCCAGCTTCACAGAGCTACCCTGGGTCAGGCACCTTCCATGCAGCACCACAGATGAGCAATATCTCAAAGCCTAGACCTTGTCTGGTAGGGGATGAGAATCCTTCAGACATTCATCTGCCTGACAGTCATCTGAAATTCCCCAACAAAATTTCCGTTGATACCGAGAAGAGCTCCGCTGATTTTTCTCCAAGTTAGCCAGACTTAATTTTTGACACAGTGTGCTTTTAAATTTCATCTGCAGATGTTTGCTATTCTGATCACCTCCAGAATGATCATATAGCATTCATCTACCTGAATTTCACCCCTCTGATACAATCTCATTAAAAGTCACCATCGCTCTGGCTACCATTTAAAAGAGGCCAAGTGCCTACAGACCCCTCGAAGTCATGCTCAGCCTTCTTGAAAATTGGCCAGTTATTTAGATCCCTCAATATGGGCTTTGGGGGCTGAAATTCAGGATACCCTTTTGGAAAACCTTTTTGGACAGCCTTTCTGATCCACCCTAAACCCCATTTCTGCTTTCTGAGAAGACGACGTTATTGACCTTTGTCACTCTAATGCAAGAACTTCACTTGATACCTCAAAATACTGGCAGTAAAAAGTGCAAGGAGAAAAGATTTCTGTTTGCAAACACCTACTGCACAGCTGTGTTCTGGACACCGGTGGACTATGCTAAGGGTTAAGTTAATTTAACTTGCACCAAGTTAGAAAGCTATGAAAGTTTAATCACAAATGAACTCCAGTGGGCAGTTTGGTAGCTCACAGATGAATGTTCTCATTTTTATTCTTTATAGGCAGTGCTCAAACCATCATAAACCATATTTAAGGAGGGAGAAATTTCATGAGGGGGGGGAGCTGCTTTATATAATAGAATAAGAGAAAAAGGCAACTATCTGTTTTAAAATTTAAAACCCGCAAAATTACCAGAAATGCTGCTGGAAACAGAACGCTAAGAATTCATTATTTTGTTTCAAAGTTAGTTTATCATAAATCTGCCCTCTGACACGTAATAACTAGTAACGTTTCGAAGGTTATTTGATAGTAAGTTCAACAGTGTAGGTGACTGAACATGTGAGCTGCATGATAATGAGTCCCAGGGGAAATCAGGCTTTAGGATGCAGGGTGAAGCATCCTTAGGCTTGTATTCAAATGGAAAAAACATATTCAAAAGTTTATTGTTTATCTCCTAAGAACATCAAATAACACACAGTCCTTCGAATCAAACGTATAAAGCACACTAGAGAACTATTTGCTGGGGGAAAAATGCCCGATTTGATCCAAATTCAAAAAAAAAGCTAATAGCTTGTACACTGAAATGCATAGAGTGATTTTGATAGAAGAACTGGAGGGGAGTATTTCAGTTTGTTCTTTCACAGAACTAAAAGGCACAGCAAGTCAATTTGTTCTTGCATCAGGCTCTAGAAAGAGGAGCTAGAGAGCATTAAAACTAGCTGTTTCCAAATCCTCCGTGTTGCAGTACAATAGAGTTCTTTAAGTGTGACAAATACAAATTGCGCTACTCATCCTGAATTTCATTTCCAAAGTACGTTGGCTGTAATTGATTGATTCGCGGTGTACAAACTAATTTGAAGCCAATAATGAGAGCAAAAGATTTGATTTTTCAGCAAGGAGGTGTGGTACACTCCCCCCCCCCAGCAGTTCCATAGAGCCCCACCTCTCAGCTCCTCAAGCTCTTAAATAGCGAGTCGGATGCTGCCCTTAACGAAGTCAACGGTAGTTTTGTCATTAGCTGTGCCGGAAAAGCACGTGAGGGAGAAAATTTTTGTTATATTAAACCCAAATGCCAAGGGCAGCGGCATTCCAAGCCCGTAACTAGCCGGC
>NW_010544150.1:18583-25296 GCF_000687285.1 Phaethon lepturus | reverse complement strand
GGACTAGATGACCTTTAAAGGTCCTTTCTAATCCAAACTCTTCTATGATTCTATACTGCATTCTGGGATTATTTTTTCAAAATAGAAGTATTTCTAACTTGACGAAGCAGGTGCCAATAATTGTCAGAAATACTTTATTTCAAAAAAGAAGCATTTGATCGAGCTGTCCCCAAGAGATAATAAGTTTCCAGCACCTCTGTAGACCTGGGGCTTCAGCTGAACTAGAACACTGGTCCCTCTGGGGATTCTACTGAGATGGAAAAAAGCAATCCTATTTATTCTTGTGACAGCACCACACCATGCTCTCTGAGACAGGCTGACAGGTGGAGACATGGTGTTACTGAACCCACTGCTTCCTTCCCTGTCCAGTGGGACCCATCCCATTCCCCTACCATGGGGCCTTATCTGAGACAGCCCATGAGGAGCCTCACACATGTCCACAAGCCACTGAACAACATCCTCTCAAAACGTTGGGCAACCCCAAAACACTCTCGCCCTGCAACCTGCAAGGACTCCCCCAGCCCTGCAGGCAGCAAGCCCCTGCAACCTGCAAGGTCCCCAGGGCAGTGTTTCTGCATCTGACCCCTCTCAGGTCTGCAGAAAAGGCCCCGGGCATCCTGAAGGACATCCACCCACTTGAAAATGAGCCAGCAATGTGCCCTTGCTGTAAAGGGTGCTCATGGACTGGAGCCCCCGCCACAGGAGGAAGGCAGGCTGAGAGATGGGGAACTGTTCAGCCTGGAGAGGAGAAGGCTCAGGGGGGATGTCATCAAGGTGCACAAATACATGAGGGAAGGATGCAAAGAGGATAGAGCCAGGCTCTTTCCAGGGGCAGGACAAGAGGCAGCGGGCACCAGCTGAAACACAGGTGGCTCCTCCTGAACGTCAGGAAACACTTCATTACTGTGAGGGTACTGTGCACAGGCACAGATGGCCCAGAGAGGTTGTGAAGGCTATTCTACTGAGGGGAACATCAGCCATCTAAGCAAGAAATCAATCCTATCTATTATCATGACAGGGCTACAGCAAGCCCTCTGAGACACTTTGCAGTTAGAGAAGTGGTCTCACATAACAGAAAAAAATTCTACAAAATGTTCCAGCAAAACACAGCTGGGGCACAGACAGCGACAAGCATTAATGGATTAACTCACAGGCTTTGTAAGGGACTACCTGATGATAGGAGGCGCTCCTGCAGGACATTGATTTGCTCCCAACAGTTGAGTTCTTTTCATGACAAAGACATCTGGAAAGGTCATAAAGTCCCTTATTTTATTTTCTATTTTAGTCTATAGCAGATTCTAAAGTTCTGTAACTTATAGTGTCGTCACATGAAGAATATTTTAATAAATTTACATTACCTCCTACTGTACAGAGATTTATTCTACGCATTCCTACCTTTAGATCCCCTTTCTTTTGCATAGTCAAATATCTAGACAAAGGCCACATTGAGATTAATCTGAAAGTTAGAAATGTCAACATCTGTGCCATACACACACATTCAATAAAGGAAGAAGAACGTAAGTAAAGAACAAACCAGGGTAGGCAGTACTCACACTCCACCATAGGTAAATATCCAAGTATTTACCATTGCATTCTTCTTAATATGACAATGTGTATTTTTTTACTGCAGAAATACATACGAAGTTCTGCAGGGCTTTTCCCTTTTTGTCAGCAAATATCAAGTCTGCTCTTTCTGCAGATACATGCCTTAATGAAAATAAAACTTTTAATCTACAAACTGTTTGGGGATAAACTTGGACACATGTTCTTTTTCTTTCCTGTCTGCCCCAGTTTTTCCTGGTACAAGTCAAGATCCTCTGTTATTTGTCATAAATCACCTTGTTTATTTTGTAGACATAATGCTGTTATCAGGACAGTGTGTTTGTGATAACTGGGTGAGCCCTGAGGCACTTCTGTTTTTTCAAATTTACTTTTAAAAGAATTTTCAATCTTTCCTGTTGCCATAGCCTGAGAGATTTTTGTGTTCCTTATGTGAAAGAAGGACAAGTTTTTTTAAGGGAAAATCATCTGGAAAAATATTTTTCCACCAAAGGAAGTCTGTCTTGGGCAAGCAGACTGTGATAGGTACTTTAATATCTTGCTTGACTTAAATAGAAAAGAATGGTTTGATAACAGAAAAATGGAGAAAGAAACTAAATTAAGTATTCAGAAACATTATGGGAGCTACCTGACTGGACATGGAACTGGGCAACCTTCACCAAGTGACTCTTCTTTGAGCAAGGGGTTGGGCTAAATGGTCTCCAGAGGTGCTGTCCAGCCTCAACTACTCTGATTCTCTCTATTTGTAATTAAAAGGAAACAGAAGATTGCTAGGTACAGAATATGATTTTAAAATTTTCCAATTTAAGTTGTGCATACAACTTTATAGTGTCATAAACATTGGTTAGTTGTTCAACAAAAGAGATATTCTCTTCAGTAGCTGAAAGAACTCTATGCACATTAAAATGTACCTTTCAGCAGCTCTGACGTACATTTCAACAAGAAGATTCATTCCTGACTTTTCTTGGGAAAGAAGAGGCTGGATCTTGGGAACCATCTTTGTAAATCTGTCTCCATTTAACCAAACCAAACTATCTGTAGAGTTTTCTTTCACCATCCACATGGTATCGAAGCAGGAAATAAGAACGTATTATCTTGGATTTTTCTTAGTGTTTTTTTAACAAAGCTA
This sequence comes from Phaethon lepturus, assembly GCF_000687285.1. Taxonomy (NCBI): domain Eukaryota; kingdom Metazoa; phylum Chordata; class Aves; order Phaethontiformes; family Phaethontidae; genus Phaethon; species Phaethon lepturus. The sequence goes on along the minus strand of NW_010544150.1, from coordinate 22,607 downwards.
ATTCAAGTATCAAACTAATGGAACTTAATGTAACATTTACATAATTTATACAACTTAATAATTTACATAACATTTGCAAAACTAGGTTAAAAAATTCGCTGTGAGAAATTAAAGCCATAAACCCGAATATAAAACTTCCATTTCCACTGAAAACCTTGTGCAATGTTTTTTAAAGTGTTTTCAATTCACATCTGAGTTGGGAGAACCATGTTTTTATTTAAGCTTGTGTAGCAATTCTTAAAAGCAACACTTGGATTAAAAATAATCATTTGCTCTCTAAAACGGCTTTGCATTAAAGGCGAAAAATTTCCTGCTTTAAAGAATCTGCCCCGTACATATCAGCAACATATTTCCCAAGAAACAGAATTAAAACCAGATGAATATGGAGCAGAGGGGAACGCTAAGCCTGATTTGGAAAGAATCCTTCAGAAATTCAGGGTCCAGATGGTCAGCTGCATCTCAAGCCGGGCTGATGCTGGCAGGCAGATACGCTTTGTCAGACGACAGCAAACACACGCCTGTCCTGGTTGAGGGGCCACTGCGTAAACCAGCTCCCAGCTACAGGAGGAAGCAAGGCAGCGGATGCTGCCCCGTGGGTCATCGCTGCGAAGCTGGGCATCACCTAGCCCGGACCTGTCGTGCCTCTGAGCGGCACCGGGAGCTCCCCTTCCCCGCTGTGCTCTGAAGAGAGCAACGCCTGGCTTGTCATCCTTATGGGTACAACCGCACAAGGCTCATGGGATACGGACTGCTAACCACCCTCCAGTTACACCTCTTAGATAAAATTCCCTTGCTCTGCTTCTCCTGTCAACCTTTTTTCAGTTGCTGCTAAATTTTGCCAAACTTCATTTGTTTGGAGTGAAGTTTCCCTTAACAGATTTTACTTCAAACTGAATTTTTGGGACACAGGTTAGCCACAGAGTTCAGTGAATCTGGAGGAGGCAATGCCAGGAAAATCTGGATAAATGGAGCATATCAGGGATGTGCTTTCAGCTGTCCCTGTAAATATTCCTAAATAATAAAATCCCTGAGAGGAAGAGGGAAAAAAAAAAAAATTAAAGAATCCTCTAACAGAGGCACCACAAGAACCAAATTCTGCTGCTGAGTTTTCAGAAGACTTGGATCAACTGATCATGCTCTGTCTTGCCTCAAATCCTGCAGGCATATCACATCTATGTTATGCTGGAACACATGGAGACTGAAAAGGACAAACAGTTGACATGTCTACAGCTGGAGAATCATAGTGGACTGACATCCCAAATGCAGAGCGAGAACAGGTTTCCTTAACCGCCACGGCTCTCCTCACTGTTACAAGACTGATTTTGATTTTGCACAAGGCTAGTGCTAAGGCATAAGCAACCGTGGCAATACATCAGGGAGTGACAGTGTCTGGATAGAAGAGGGAAAAGCTGAGACAGAGAGGTTAACAGGTTGGGGAAAAAGAGAAAGAAGGAAGTAGGGACATAACTAACATGGCTAGTTAGCCAGGAGCGGGGAAAAGCTACCACAGATTGGCACAGAAAAACATAGGAAAGGTTGCCAAAGGTGAGGACTGGATTAGCGCACAGGAAGAAAAGAGGTATGTGGAGACACAGAGACAGCTGTAACCACCAGATTATAATCATAGACTCTCAGAATGGTTTAGGTTGGAAGGCATCTTCAAAGATCACCCAGTCCCACCCCCCTGCCACTGACAGGGACATCTCTCACTAGATCAGGTTGCTTAAAGCCCCATTCAACCTGACATTGCCCAGTTCCAGGGAGGGGGCATCCACAACTTCTCATGGCAACCTGTTCCAGCGTCTCACCACCCTCACAGTAAAGAATTTCTTCCTTATACCCAACCTGAACCTACCCTCGTTGAGTTTAAAACCATTGTCCCTCGTCCCGTCACTACAGGCCCTGGTAGAAAGTCTCTACCTTTCTATTAAGCCACCTTTATATATTGAAAGGCCACAATAAGGTCTCTCCAGAGCCTTCCCTTCTGCAGGCTGAACGATAATCCTCCAGAAAACCTGAAAATGAACCCAGAATTCCAGTGTCCCTAAAGGGGACTGCCCTGAGGCAGCAAACACAGGTGAAACGTCTGCCCACATCCATTCCCTTTCCCTTACTGAATCACCTGCACAGGAGCAACTGGCAGCAGTGGTCCCAAAATTTGCTACAGTTACGTGTTTTCTGTGACCTGCATTTTGACTTCAAGGGTCCAGATTTAAATGGGTGGGGACCAGCTGCGCAACATGTGTCACAATCCCATGCTGGTTTATATTGCTGCTTTCTCCAAATCTGGTGCCATGTAAAGTCTTGCCATGGATCCTGCTTTGCTTAAACTCAGGGCTTTTAGAATTATCAAGTTAAAATGTCATTTTGTGAATGGCTTAATATTATAAATGCTTTTAGCACTATGCTGCCGTTAGAGTAGGATATTTGCAATTTGATGACTTATATGGTCTTATATAACTTATTTCAGTGAATTTTATTAAGAAAAGTGTAATTGAATGCCAAAATTACTGTTTGACAGCTGATCACTTACAAATGTGAATGATGAGAACAAGAAGTAGCAACTAGGGAAAAAAGAGGAGTAATAAAAAGAACAATATATTACTGTAAATTGTCATTCTCTCGTAATTACACGACTTGCCTCTCAATTCAGCTGTCCTTTAATTCAGTCATTAGTGAATATCTGATCATCACAGAATATAGCACACTTTAAAGTATTTAGTTTGTGTTAGCAAGACCTTATACATAAAGTGGAATCTGTAAATTTCAATCATTCAATAGTAGCTTCGGGCTCTGATTTATTTCACCTGGTGATATATCAGGTGACCGTGTGTGTATGTGTGTGTATGTGTGTGTGTATCTGAGTTTTCACAGCCTGTTTATGGATTAAGTCTCTCAAGCAACATCATTGTGTTATTTCAGATTTCCTAAGGAATCATCGATCCAGATTTTGGAATTTTCATTTTATGCACATATCAACAAATTGCCTGAAGAAACAAGATATTTTTTTTTCCTACTGGAGAGGGCAACTTTATACAAATTAAAGTACTTATGTAGTATTGGATAGTCAGACATATGACGGTATGAAGCAAATCAATAAAAAACTAAGCAAATACAAAGTGCTTAAAAAAAATCCCTGCACAAAGCTGCCCGTGGATTATCCTTATGATGAACAGCAGGAACTACAGGCTTTAACATAGAAATAGCACAAGCTACAAAAGCGGGGAAAAGTTGCATTTTTCAAGCTTTTCACTGCGCGTCTCTGAAATGCATCACTAGCCAAAGGCAGCAAGGGACTACATTAGTGCCTAATTTCAAGCAGGTGATTCCCCTGAAATCCAGTAACTTAACTTCTTGTACGCTTTAGAATATTTAGTGCTGTTTCTTTGTGCTATCTGGTTATATTGTAAATGTAAACACCTCACTGAGCCCAGCTACAGCTTCCCAAGGCAAAGCCTCAATTCAGGGTGTCTAACCCACAGTCGGCCTCAGTCGTTCCGCGCGAGACTGAAGCGGGAAGGGGGTTGGGGTTACTCGGGTCAGTTGCATACTGTCCCAAAGCCATCGCAGCCCAGGCGTACAAATCCCTGCGCGAGGGACGTGGCGGGTGCCGCGGGCAGCGTGAGGTAAAGCACGCGCAGGCCCTGTGCTGCGGAGGGCAATGCCTCTTACCTGTAGGGCTTTCTTCGGGGGCTGCCCTTCGTCAGGCAGCTGGAGGGCTCTTGGGTAGGGAGGACCTGCCCTCCCAAGCAAGCGAAGAGCCGACCAGGAAGCTGGCCAGCCGGTGTAGGAAGCAGGCCGAGAAGTCACCCAGACAAAAGACAACGTGGTAGGACGAGTAAACACAGTGGATAGATCTGTACTCCTGGAAGCCAAACAAAAGGCGGCTGGGGTGCAGGCTTGAACCCCGGGCCACTGATCCCCCACCGGAACTGCGAGCGTGTTCCTGGGCACGGCGCTGGCTGTGCCAGCCAGCACGGGGGACAGCAGGTCCTGGCCGGGGGACAGCAGGTCCCGGCCGGCA
>NW_010544150.1:0-18492 GCF_000687285.1 Phaethon lepturus | reverse complement strand
GCTCCCCGCAGGAAGAACAGGCACGGCCTCTCTAGGCAGGCCTCCCTCCACCCTTCACTGTCCCAGGCTGGCATTTCACCCTTAAATACCCCCACCATGCCAGACTCCAGAACATGCCGGGCGTATCGCATTTCTTGTTACGGAGATTTCACCTGCAGGAGATTTTCTGCAAGCAAGAACAGTTTCAACATCATTTTAGATACTTTTCACCAGGGAGGAGGGGAGTGGGAGGGTTGGAGAAATAAACAAATAAATAAATAAATGGAAGCAGAACAAGTTTAAGGCCATGGGACCCAGAGCTGCATAACATGGGTGGGTGTACAGCCTCAGGTTCATAGTGAACTTCATCCCTGCTTTATTAAGGATTCCGACACTGCAGTCTTGCCAACAGCTACCAGTTTAAAAAAAAAAAAAAAAAATTCCAACAACAACACAGACTTTTCTTACTATCAGGAAAGAACAGTTATAACATTTAGTGGTCAGCTTGCAGCAAATTGTGATCAGGAAAGATCAGGAAAGAGTAGATCCCAGGGAGAATAAGTACAGAAGAAAATAAGTGTATTTCTTCCAGAACAAGCTATCTTAACTGTACCACAACACACATGGTAAATTGCTTAGTATCTCTGAAAGTGGAAACTGCAATGAGCCATGAAAACCTTCTGAGGATGAAAAGCATCCTCAATGAAGAGAGGAATTTTTAAAGTCATGCTCCATATAGTTTAGACGGATCAAGATTATCTGAAACCAGGGATTATATTAAAAACCTTAGAATGTTAGCCAGGACTGGAAAGTATTTATAATGATTTTATCACACATTAGTAACAAACTTTGAAGGCGATATTTTGCTCTTAAGCTGCAATAAGACTTACTAAGAGATAGAAATAAGAGTCAGTAGCTGAAGCTAGAGGAAATAATATCCAAAAGTAAGCAATTCTGCTTTCATTAAAAAGCACATAAGTGTAGCATTTCAGAAAAAAGCTAGTGTAAGACTTCCAGAAAAAACAAGTCTTCAAGCCATAAAGCAGTGCTTTCAGATATCTCAGTCCAATGCATTGCAGAAGTAGACATTTCCTGGCTTTTCAACTAATGGCTTCTGAAAGGGTTATTTCATACCTTTCTCCATATTCTTTTCCTACCCTACCAAGTGTGCCCACAAGCATTTCTAAATGCCCTACAGTAACCTGCCTTTTTTTTCCCTTCCAGTATTGCTGTATTTTCCTGTTGCACTCCAAAGCTGGACATAAAAGGCCATATAGCCCCATTATGCTGATGTAGCTCTTTTCTAGTGCTACTTTTTTTCTGGGGTTTAAACACTATCTTTCATTATTTCTTTTGCATGGAAAAATCAGTGGAAGACTGCGATTCAGTCAGTCCATATTGCGCTTTTTGGGGAGCACCATCATTATGACTCTCTCTTCCCATGGGTTATCCTGTGCATCAGTATTCCCACAGATAGGCACATGACACGGCAATTCAATCTGAATGTTTGAATAAAGAACCTTAGTGTTATTTCTGTGAGAAGACTTCAGGAAATGACAGTAATGACTGGGGTTTATGTCCTCAAACTTTGTTTTGTCATGAGGACTAGCTGGCTTCATCCAAAATAAACTCGAACAGATTATTCAGAGCAACAGATGTTTTTCAAACAGAGATACTTATGTTTAAATAAAAAAAAAAATGTGGTGTCGATTAGTAGGGCATTAGGTAGATGTTTCTATACCTTAGAATTTTAATTAAATGTACAGCATATTGATAACAGGTCTTTTCAGGTCTCAGCTGCTCGTTTTGTTTACTGTATACACACATGCTGTGCTATATCCACTATATGGGAATCTACTATGAAAAAGGTTAGCGATTAACAACTTCCCCTCTCTTCAGAATTAAATGTCTTGATAGGAAGCATACACATGGAGGTAACAGAGACAAATGACAGATTTTATATCCCTGAAGTCCGAGGGCAGCACACTGCTAGAAATTCCATATACCAAAAGGCTGGATCAAGGCCAGTCTTTTTAATGGTCAAAGATAGGTGGATGTACAAACACATTTGTGCCAGACACCACGTTGCACCGCAAATGCCTGGGACATCATAGATCTTACCATCTGTTTAAATGGATAAGCCACAGATGTTCAAACCTCCGTACGAGCTGAGTCCAGAAGCTACATACGGTATTCAGATTCTGAAAAGTGCAAATATTAAAAATCCAGCCCTTGATTTCATTTGTAAGTGTGGCTTCAAGTATAATTTGCATTTTATAGCTTTTCTCTGTGTAAATGATGACTTGTATACATAATATCTACTCACTACAGTAATTTTATGTCGGTACATGTATTACTTAGATTAAAGAAAGTGGAAAATACGTTCTTATATAAATATACTGTTTCTCCTATATCACTTTACTCATGAGGCAGGAAAGAAGGGGCAGAAGGATAGAAATCAATGCAGACTTCTTGGCTGTAAATTAACAACCCTACAGCCCTTCACATCAATGCCCAGACCTCAAAGAGCTTAGGGAGCATGAGGTCCCTAGATAATAAGATAAAGAATAGAGAGACTACATTTCAACTTCTTAACTGTTAATGTTGATTTTTAAAAATAAAAATTCAAAATGTTTTGATATGGATTGAATGAAAGTTTATATTTAAGATAAAGCAGGCAAAATCAGCATTACCACAATTCAACTTTTAAGTGTGCATGTCAATTTCTACACATGTACAACCGCACTCTAACTCTGTTTTGGGGGTATATGATCAAAAATACCACGTGCAAAAAAATTTTTTTAATGCTGTAAAAATAACTACAGTAAGGAGCTTAATGTTACGTAAGGGCCTACATTTTCAAAATTCTAAAATACAATGAGAAACATCTCTTTTAATTTTAATTGCATTTGCAAAAAGGTTGGGCTGTGGGCAAAATACAGCTACCACTGAAAACTGGTTGAGTCACGTATTGAAATTCAGCATGGCAAGATCAGCTGTATTCCTGCCCCCTACTGTGTCAGATATTTATGTACTGCTGTCAACTGCAATTTTTTTTAACAGTAAACAGAAAGCTTAAGATATAGGAGAGATGTTTGGGATAACTACAACCACAGACAAACATAGATTCAATTAATCATGTTTCATGGCATGCACATCCCTTATGTTCTCAAAATTCTGGTTTTCCAGTGAAACTGAGTATAAAACAGCTTTCAAGCTTTGCCAGCTGAGTTTACAAAGCATAATCCCTTTAGTCCATCTAGATGCCTTTTTGTCACAGGCCATAAAACCACCTTCAACCTTCTTCCCTAACTTGCCCTCAGACCTCTTCCAAACACACATCAAGCACGAAGAAAAATTTGTCACCCACACCTTAAAAAAAAAAAATATACACTACTAAATCCATACAGGTTAAGAGACAAAAAGCTGTTTCTCTCCCTTTATTATCTTTCCAAATCCACTACTGAACTGGAATAATTTCATTTTTTAGTTCGACAACCTACAAATTATATACTTGCGGTCCTTACTTGAGAGCCTCTGACCATGAAAATTCAAAAAGGCTTTGATCTGCATCGGTTTGCCAGAACTGGAGAGCTAAATGTGATCATACTTAAGATACGATATATCAAGAAAGCTAATAGGCTACCCATGGGCTGTAATTCAGAGTCCAGGCTATAGCAAGGCTGAGCTTTGCTAGCTCTCAAAATCACTGTGGCGGGTAAAACTTGCTTGCAAATTATTTAATGCAAAGGACACCATCATTTCTCATATGGAGAACAACAAGTTCCAGCGAGCCCCTGAAGGAACAGTGTGTTCTCTGTACATGAGCCAGAAGCTATGCTACTTGGGGAGAATATTTGTGTTACTGCCTGAAAATTTAAATACATCTGTATTCTACTTTGGGTAGCAATACTTTCATTCAAGGAAAGCAAGCTGGGACACAGGAACAGATTACTTTTTCAGATGCTCAAAACTCAAATCCTGACACAACAAAACCAAAGCAATCCCATCCTTGATCCTGAGAATGCAAATACATGTTAACAGTCAGTACTGGTTTTGCTTAAGGCCTTTTCCACATATATACAAATGCTCACCTGCTATGACCATCCACACATACATCTTTGAAGTATATTTTAGTATCAGTACAGTCACTGCACAACTGTTTACAGAAAGTGACTGCAAAGACCAAATTAAACAAGCAAGCCAAAAGCTGCTTCATTAATAATATGACTTGGAGGTTTCTTATTTTCCCCTCTGGGCCAAATAGAGTCACACACTTTGTTTAAAAGTATAAACCAACATTTTCAAGATACTTTGAAGATATTAATTTGAACAGCTAATTTTAGCTTCAACATTCCCACTTATTCCCTTTGGTTCCCTCCTATCTTCAAATACGATTAGAACTCGTTTGTTTTTTCTTCCAGATTTCTTTCTTTCCTCTCTCTCTCTCTGCCCCACACACTCCATACCTTTCAGTCTGGCTGAGTGATGTACCAGAACACACAGGTATCACAGATACATGTTTTTGCTGTTTTAAGGGGATATAATACATTATTGTACTGATGTGATTACACTTTTCTTGCTTTTCCCCAAGCCTCTACCAATCAACTGATTCATAACAATGAATTGATTGATACCTGAACTTACACTGAAAATTCACTAGCAACGACTTTCCAGTTTAAAGGGAAGTTTAGTCCTTTTTATAAGCCCTTCCAAACTATGTAAAGCATTTCTTCACATCAATTTTACATTTAAGCAGACAAACACATATGAATTTTGTCTGCTTCAGTCAAACATACAACACATACAACTCAGCCAGCAGGACTCAAGGTCGGCGTTATATAAAAGCTATAACTTGGGCTCTCTTTCCTGCACAGTTAAGCTCCCTTGCACTTATACAGAAAAGACGCTGGCATGTTTTAAACAAGGATGCAGATCTGAGACTCCCAACTAAACAGTTGGGAAAACCTTTTCAAAGAGCTCTGAAGAAAACAGCTATCTAGACTTCCTAAAGTGGATATACAATATCGGAATAGTTAACTAACACAATAGGAGGCAAAAAGTTTCTTTCAAGTGGCATCTGCACAGTCAAGGAGGCACTGAACTATGGCTTAGGGGAGCATCTATACAAGAAGCAGTAAAATGTTCAGTGCAAGCTAATTGTGCCCTAATTAGGCTTGGCACAAGGTACTTACACTGCTTCTGGACTCAAACAGGTGTCCTAACGTGGACCTTCACTGCCCCAGCTCTCTGCTCTGGGTATCTCTAATACAACATCGTATTGGAGATACATTCCAGGATTTCATTCCTTCTTTGGCTGCTGACCTGCTCTGACTTGCCCAAGGTTATGTTTAAATTGTGCGTATTTCCATCCTGTGCCTACCATCCTGTTTAGTTTATAATCTCGTAAGGGCAGGGACTGCCTTTTACTACTTGTTTGAACAGCATCCAGCACAATAGGACTTTGATCCAGCCTGTAGGCACTGCTTGTGGTATGTTAGATTCCAAATATCACCTATAGAATTCTGTATCAGTACAGTTTCAGTTCCTGGAAACATGTTATTAACAGTATTGAAACAGTGCATGTACTCAGCTACAGCACAGGACCAATTTTCCGTGTTATACCCCTTCCGTGTTATACCACAGCAAACACAGTGCCATAAGAAACTCACTTAAACTTTCAAGTTTTTTTCCACAGTCTCTCTTTTTTTTGAGCACTGGAAAAGTAAAGTAGCAATGTTCAGAGCTAAATAACCTGACTAGATTAAAACAAAATTATCACAACAGGGGTAACTTTCATTCAAATGAGACATGACAAGTCACATGGCTGTTCAGACCACAATACTCAGTTCTCTGAGCTTAATATCTCACCACGTTATTTCCTTGTGCTTTGCATACATCAGAGAAACACATCTGAGAGAACTACTTTGGATTTCTTCTTTCAGAAATATCATAGAAACTAACAATTTATACTATAATCCGCTGCCTCACTTAATGTATACCATCTCAGCCGAATTAATTTCACTGTGGTTTAGGTTTTATATTACATATATAATTGTGTATCTATTTACTACACCTGACCACTAAGGTAAATCTGGCAAAATTTATATCAAATATTGACTGTGTGAGCAAAAACTTATTTTTCTAACTTCATAAAGACATTTAGAGGAATTAAACAGATTACTTTGCTGACCCACATCTAACAAAAATACTTTAGACAGTATCACGATAGTATTGACTTTCAGTTTGTGATAGTCACTTTGATCTTGCATGAGTCTATGCATTACAAAGTAAGGCAAGCAGCAATATTGTGTTCGCCATAGGACACAGTATGCATAGCTCACCATTTGTAGTAATACACATGCACAGTCCTCACAAAAAGAAATTCAATAAGCATAAGGCCACCAATACAAAAGAAACTCTTTTACTGCAATGTTAACCGTAAATTCAGTAGCTAATTATTTCATTTTTTTTATTTTGGAAGCTGAAAATGTAGCTGACCACTGCCTAAAATAAGAATTTTACAATAAAGTACAAATATATTGCTAAAATTTATTATTTACATTCCTATTTTCTATTACAGATTAAAAAAAAAAGATTTCTTTGCTAGAAAAAAAAGCTTTTTACACAAGTTTTACAAGGGCATTTTATAAGCCCAGAAGCTATAATACTCATTATAAAGAACAAGTCAGCTGTCTGAAAACATTTAGTATTTTAAAAGTATTTACTCACACAAATCCATCTGAAAATCTATGGCTTCAAGAAGGAAAGCTAGTAAGAAACAGCATAGGCTTCTACCCTGCTAGCAGAAAATATGTACTTCTTGGTATAACCCAAGCTATTTACCCACAAACGCTAGCTTTATTACACCACACAATGAAATGATGTTTCCAGTGGAAAAACAAGCAACGTGGAAAGTTCTTTGCATGAAGTAATGCATTTATAGCGATTAATATGACCTTGTAGCATTTACTAGAGAGGTGTAGAGCACTAGCTTAGTAGCTTTCTAATTTCTGATTTCAATCAGCTGCTCTATTGTTTTAAACCTCAGTTGCGCAGAGGTAACACCCGACAATCTCAGGAAACCAACAAGGGAGTCACTGTGATAACTCCATCTGATTAAACCACAGATCCTGAACAGCATTTCCCACTGGCTTCTACTTCACCGTGAGTAGAATTTGTTCTCAGACGTGTGAACTCTAACATGCTGGCGTTTCGCTTGCTGCAAAAACAACCTCTACAAATCAAGGAAAGCATCACAGCACCGTTAAAAAAAAAGGGGCTGGGGCGGGGGGGGGTGTTAGTTAAGCTTTGCAGTTGTTTAAAATAGGAGGTATTAACACTGTCCTGCTTTTTACTGGTATGTCTGTTCTTATTTAGAGAAGATGCAGGGGGAGAGTGTGAAAGGAGTGGGGGTTCTTTATTATACTGCAAGCTGAGAACTGTGTGCATTTCTTCAATAGTCCCTCCGCAACTGCTAGTGCACGAGACACAAATTGTTTGAAAGTGTAAGACATGCCATATGTCTTGATTAGGCACAAATGAGGTGTCATGCAGCATCACTATGTTTTATTACAGAAGAACAAAAAATATAGGGATCAAACACAGCCCATTTCAGAAATGAATGAACCCCAAAGGCACTGACCACATGCAACATCATGAAGCTATTTTAACCCTAGCAAGAGAAGAGCTACAAAGTTAACTGTACCTGATCTCACACAGCAGAGAATCTCAAATGTTAGCTGCTAGTGAACTACTTCCTAAACACAAGCATTCGTGTTTACAGTATGTAATTAACAGAGTTGAAAAAGTCAAAATTACTCACAGAGTCCTGAAGATGCAATAGCAAACTATCTAAGACAGGAAATTCCAGTGCAATATTATAAAACAAGTAGGAAGAAACATGCATAAAGTCAGGAACTGACAGGCCTCTGGATTACTGCAACTGTAGGAATCATGCTCGTGCATGCTGGGCTATAATTTATGAAACGGAGCCCAGGAAACAACCAATGGCTTAGCTCCTCCTAACAAGTCCAACTGGATATGAAAAGCTGGAAGTGCTGCACAGAGAAATGAAGAGGAGCTATGCCACATATTAATCTGCTTATCGAGGATTGCTTTCTGTGTAGAGAGGGAAGCATGCAACAAGGAGAGAGGAAAAAAACAAAGAAATATTATAGCTTCTCTGTTGAAACATCAGAATAAATTTCAATCAACAGGCGAATCTTCCATTGTAGTCAGATAGCTGGTACTATAGCCAAACGTTTGTAGCATCAAGCTAAAACCTTTCAGAAGAGTGCCGTCCTCCTTAATAGTGATTTTTTTCACATTATTGAAATACATCCACAAACCGGATTTATATTTCCTATGCAATTGTTTCAGTGCTCTCCTGCTCTTAATTTACATATAATGTTACTGCTTAATGTGAAACATCCTTCCGTAAAATCTGATTAGAGTAAGATTTTTTTTTTTCCAGATCACAGGTGGCTTTTCAGTGCAGTAATGAGCAGCCCTTCCTGGGAAGCCATCTGCATGGTCCTAGGGTTTAAGATTTAAAAGACCATCATTTGCCAGAGAGATAAGAAGAGAAACAAGAAAGTGTGTCTTCAGTTAATAACCAAAAAAAGCAGCACTTTAAACAATCTGGAGTAGACCAGGATTTACACACTAGAACGTATGGAGCCAAAGTTGTCCTTCCTGGGAAATTCCACAGTTTTGAAATGTGGGTTTGACAATTTGAAACTAAAATCACTCTGATATTTTCTGCTAAATAAATTTTTCTGAAGTACTTCAGACTAGCAGAAAACATTTTATTCTCAATTCTGGTTTATTTTATAAAAATTCATAAAACAAATTTTATGGTTTCATCTAGTGAAAAATACCTAGGAATCTGTCACGATAAGAAATTTTGACCTTACAGAACTACCTTCCTGTACACATGACCACTGAATTCTCTGTGTTGATAAATTTCTTATTTACACAAAAGAGAAGGAGCAAAATTTAATACATAAAAAAGCTACAGTTTTTGAAAAGAGCTGTTAGTCTGTTTATAAGGAAACCCTAGTAATATTGAATGAAAACATACTTTGGGGTGAGCTAGCATGAACTTCACAGGGGTGGAAATCATATAGGTATGGTTGCTGTATCTCTAAATCCTTTTTATATATGGGTATTCCTCACACTCCTGTCCTTTTCTTCTTCCTCTCGTAAGACGTGCCTTAATCATTTCTGAAATCTCCTCGGCAAAATGTATTTTATAAAACCCACTCCAGGATTTGCTGTAATATACGTATATTCAACAGCTTCTACAGATATTTTGCAGTTTTAGATGCTTTCCCGGAAGACAGTAGCTGCAGATAACCATCTGGACCACCTTGTCCTGCTGGGCATCATTACTTGAATTAGAGAAGCGGAAGCCTTTAATGTCATGAATTGGGTCTTTTTGCATACCTAAGCAGTCTCCTCCCCAGGTCTCCAGTCTATCACTGCATGTAGTAATCATGAGCTATTTCAGTATTGCATCCTTTTAAAAGGCTCTTGATGAAAATTTACTATGCAAAAAGAAAAAAACCAATGTGCTGAAAATCAACAGTTTATAACAGGTACTCAAAAGTGATATTCAGTTACCTTGTTCCCATTAGTTAGAAGACATTCTCAATGTCCCACAGATTTCTGAGCAACAGAGTAAAGGAACAACTTTATGCAAAGATCCTGCAATTCCACAATGCCTGGAGAGCAGCCACCTCCAAAGAAGAGCATATGCTAACCGAAGGGACCGGTAGAAGTGATAACGTACACAAAATATAAAAATATATTTCAAAAGGGGTAATATTATATATTTTACCTAGAAATTTGAAAATATTGTAGTCGTACCTAGGGGGCACATACAAAATCTTCAGTTATCTATATCCATTGGCAACTTTGTCACCAGCCCATATTCTATTTGACAAATACTAGAAAGAAACAAAATGGCTTCACAGACTTGGAACTTGACTTCATTACCTGTGCAAGCCATGTCTCCAAATTGAAAAAGAAAACTGTCTAAATTTCAACTTCATCTTCGTGCTCCCATAGCATAAGGAAAATGAAACAATTATGGGCTGATTTCTTTCCATGATGACTGAGGAGCAACCTCCTCCCAAGAAGAGCATTTGCTAATGAAAGGGGTACATTAATACATGTGTATACATGCTAAGGTGTTTTTTTCAGGCTAATTCAAGTAGGGTGCTGCCTTTCCCCCTAAAATTCGCTTCATAGTCCTCCCTTCCATCCTACCATCCACTGAGACTACAACAGCCTCTGCAGGTAGGAGGAAGAATGTTTCCCGCACCTCCCTACCAGAAACATCCTCCTTACAACTTTTGCTTCTTTTTATGATTTTCACAATTAAAATGTGAAGATGCTAGCTCTAGTTCTCTCAGCAAAGAAACCTACCACAAGTAGGTTTCAGCTACACCCTTGAAGAGTGGCAGTCTCTTCTCAAGATCACAAAGAGCATTAGCTCCTACCATTTCCACCAGTGCAGGAGATACACATAGCCTGACACCCACATTCAGTGTTTTGAAAACAAAATCCACTGCAGTACCATAATAAATTAGTGCCATTCCCTTATTTGCTGTGTAACTCTGGACAGTATCACATTGCCAGTTTACTGTAGTTAAATTTAAAACCAAATAATATACTGAAACAAAATCCACAGTTAGTAAAAGCCTTCACTGAATAACTGGAATGTCTGAGGTAAAGCAATACAGTTAATCCTTCAGTACTTAAGATATCATATCCTTGGCATTTCATTTTTTTTTTTCTGTCTTGTTAAATTATTCATCTCCATAATAGGAGGTTTCTGCATGTAATTCATTCTTTCTGTACTAGGCTCTCTTTCAGAACTCCCTGATTTATTGTGTTTCTGGGTCTGCCACACTGGTATCAACTTCGCATCTACTAATAAAGTCAGCAGCCTTAAAAGTAATGCATTCTTCTACCAGTTACAATTTTTTTAAAACGATTCACCCACAAATTATTTCTCTTTGTCAATATTTTAAATACTTTTGTAAGCTGAAAACTTTTTATTCACTATAGCATATAGCTTAAAAGGAAAACGTATCAAACAGGAACTTGAACACTTACCTGCCTGGAGGTTAGTCTTTCTGGCAGGCTGAAGGGGAATCCCATTTTCATACATGAAAGTGTCTGGGCATAGTAGACTCTGAATATTTAACTGATTGCAAGAGGCAGCGACAGCGTAGGTACGAGTGAGGCAGCTTGGTAGTTGCAGTTGGCTCTATGGGAAAGTGCTAATAGGGGCCACTTCCTCCTCATATCTCCTTAACTAAGTTGGGACCAGTGAAACTACTGCTACAGGGTACTCCTGTTAGTGGCAATTGCGTTACTCAAAAGAAGAATGCAAGATCAAGTTATATTCCAATATATTTCAATTTTCTCAACACACTTGCAACTCCATTGTAGGTTATGTTGTTCATCCCTCAGGTTCCACATTCCTTTATTCCTGAAGTTCCAAGAGTGTCTTGTAGATGACCAGATATTATATGAGCTGAAACATCTGCAGATTTACTTGAACCCACAGAATGTGGTTGTGCTTAGCTTTCCTAGGATTACTTGAAATCCATTAAGTTTCTATAAAGGTGATTGTTACCAGTTTCTCTGTATGGACTAGCTAAATAAGCAGTATCTACAAAATCACCCCTTGCAATGCACACACAAAAAATATATGGAAAGAAAAGCAAATTGCTATTACACCCAGCTCTAAAAATAGCAGGGAAATTCTACGCAGTAGGACAGCATTGAAAAAAACAGATATGAATAATGACAGCAGAGATCTGCAGGCACGCTACAAAAGAAATTCTGACTGTTTACTCATCTGATTAATCAGCAGGTATGATCTGCTAGTGAAACTTACAGAAGAATAAAGTTTCTCTGATAATATTAGGAAACGAGCACTGTGTGTTGAATTACTTGAGGTATAAACAAACATACAATAGTTTAATAAACAAGCTCGTGTCTCCAGATGCTGATTTTATTTTATACAGCAGCAATGCCAACAAATACGAGATCATAAAAGATAATTGTACTCTGTATGATAGTTTTGTGAAGGAAATCTTTTGAACAGTGCACAAAGAAACATGGAAAATATTCAAGGAATGGAAGATACGATCCATGAATACACACCCTACGTCAGAAGCAGAAGAACCTCATCCAGCATGTAACTATGTAATGATTTAGCAAAACAATATGTAAAAGAATGTGGAACTCCTGCTTACAGTAAACAAGAACAACCTCTAATTGAGGTTACGTTATGTGGCTACAAAAATCAAGCTGAAGAAACAGAGTATATGCACAGCAGATTTTTTTTGGTGGGGGAGAAAGAAGAAGAAAAATCCTACATACATATATTTATTTCGGAACCCAAGGATTCATCTGTGCTACTGGTTCAGATGCACATGAATAAGCTCAGCCAGTGCTAAACTCACAACTAGATGCACAGTTAACTGACAACTTCAATACAAAACCAATATAGGCAATTTTGGTAACTAATCAGTTCTGCATGGAGGGAGAACAATGTTATACAGCCTGGCAGTATTATATGCACACCTTAATATGTAAGCCAGCACAAATTTATGCTGTATTATATGCATGTGCTCATATTGCGCTCAGGATGGAGATGCTTCAAGACCCCAAAGGACTTCTAAGACAACTTGATATTTAGTAAATGTTCTTATTTCAGTAGCTAGAATAACAACTTACTATTGATTATGTTAATAGAACAGTTGCACAAGTCAGACTGAAAATTAATTCAGCCCAGTATCCCAAAATTGAAAGTGAACTGTATGGGATGCCTAGTGGAAGTCATGCCCACTACCAGCAAAACAAAAACAAATAAACAAAAAAAAAGTCAAAAAAAAAAAGAAAAAAAGGAGACAAAGAGATAAAAAAGATAGGCTTTCTTACTGGTATCCTTTGCCCTTTAATAAAGCCTGGAGGGTTTGACTGAAATCTAGAACTCATTTCACATACAAAGAAAGGAAAAACCCACACTCTATACAGCACTTACTGAAAAATATGGGAGTGTGGTATTCCTCTCAATTTAAAACATGCCAAGGGAGACACAATATTAAGGAACTTTTCCCACAGTCACTGGCTCTGGAATGGAATACAGTCTTCCCAGTCTTACTCCAGGATTCAAGCCACAAGATAGCCATCTCCATCACTATTTACTGCAGTGAGTTACAGCTTACAAACTACCTATGAGGCAGTGAGGTTATATAAACTGCTACTATATGACTGAGCATCCTGCACACGTAGAATAAACCTTATGCTATCAAAGTTGTATTACCTATGTCCCAGACCAGCAATGATGGGAGATTGTTAAATCTCACTTGTCCTCTGGAAAGCAGAATCGCATTTAGACTAAGGAGAGACTGAAGTCAAGGGAAATCAGTCCACCCACATTGGCTGATCCATGACAGGAGAAGGGTAATAGAATTACTCCAGAAACAGCAGAAGGTATGGGGACATCATTAGGAGTCTCAGTAACTAGAGAGATATAGAAGAATTTATAGGCTTTCACAGATACACAGGAAGCTTGATCCAAGGGAGAGGATCACAGGAGACAAATAAACAAAAAATGCTTTCACTTGCATATGTTTTCTCTCCCACAGAGGTAAGAAATTCAGATGAAGAGAAACTCCATGATCCAGATACCCAATTTTCATAAGAAGGAGCTCCTTTTCTCCATAGTAACTACTAACATCTGGTCAGGAACGATGAAACTGTCTCCAAGAGCCTAAGACAGCATGTCTTTAAAAGAATGATAAACCATATGCTCAGACACATACCAGATAAGCTAAGAAAGCAGCCAGCTGAAGTTCAGCACCTAGCAGACCCAATGTGTTTGGAGACCTGTCAATAAACCTAGAAAGTACCCAGCTGGGGAAGCCCCACACAACTTTCACTTTCTTGCTCCCAGAGAAGTCTGATTGTATTAGAAGAACTTCTTTGCATTGAGAACCTAAGTGCTAGAAAGTTTAAAATGACAGCTCTACAGTTGCACACAAAATTGATGCATTCAGTCCCAGCAATAAGAAAGTCTGGAGTCCTTTGAGAATAGGTAGTAACTGTGTTAGAAACTAGCTATAAAACTATAAAACCTGGCATTTCCAACTTCTGAATACTAGATTTCAGAAACAGTGTACTATTTTGCACAGGATTTGCAGGAGATGCTTTTGTTAGAGGGAGGGAAATGTGATATGTATGTAGCTTCCTAGGTTTATACTGAGAAAAAACAGTATGCATTATATCTGCCACTCTAAACATTCAGTGATGGTTGGGAGGAGCTGATAGTTGCTGGCCCACACAACAGACTAAGCACTGAAGCATACAGTTACCATTTAAATTAAATAAATACATTATTGACAACCCCAGGAACTTGGTAGCCAGCTGGCATGGATGGATCACTGAGGCCAAGCGCTGTATCTCAAGAAGTGAGAATGAGTACCAAAGAATGAACTCTCCCATTACTGCTCTCCCTATCGTAACCTGGGAGGATCAAGCTTTTCTTTCATTGCTTCCAGCTGGGAAAAATAGAAATATTCAAACTATTTGTTGCATCCTGGTCTCCTACAAATAGAACCAGGTACAAAACAGAGTGGGGAAAATTAAACCAGCACGTTCCCTGCCTAGTGTAATTCCCAGAGGTGCCATGAGTCAGGACATCCATACACAGTGACATTAACACCAGAAAAACCCAAAGCACTTTGTAAGACCCCCACCAAGTCCTCTCCCCCACTGGGAGAGGGAAGGGAGGAATGCAAGGCTGTCAGGAAGAAATTAAAGTTGCAATGTCAAAGGAGAAGAGTGGAGAAAAAGAGCTTACACTTTACCTTTTTTGGGCGCCCCACAAGTTCAATGGTAGCGATGGGTCTGTGCAGGGCTGGACTCTTGCCCCGGTCTTCCCTCTCTCCCCCTCTGGCAGTCTCCGATGTTCCTAGTGAAGCAGCAGCTGTCACTCTGGCAGCAGCAGTGTGAGCCCAGCTGAGTTCATACGTGCAGTTATTTTAGAACGTTGCCTTTTTCTTTCTTCTCGTGAAAAATTCTGGCAATTTAATACTTTGGATAGCTCAGCTAGACCTGGATAGGATTTGACTGGGTAGAGAAAAAAAAGCCCTAAACAAAACAGTTCTTTCAGTCCTGGTATTCTTTTTCTCAAACAACTGTTTTGAACAAGGGCACAAGAGATTTAAGAGGAAGAGTTTTCTTTCTGGTGGGAAATATTAAGCAATCAAGTTATAAGCAGAGCAGGTCACATTTTTGGTTGCAAAATGCCAACTGAAATTGTCTTAAGAACATGAAATAGTTTTTTAAGAACTGTCAGTCTCATCTCTAGACCACAGTCAAATTGTATAAGCCTGTGACAGGGAAAACCACGTTGGTTCTTGCTTTCAGCCCTCTCTTCTCTGTTGCTCTGCTCATAGCAAGCAATAGCCTGGAAGCTGAGTCATGGTTTAAGTCCAGAGGAGGGCAACAAAGCTGGTGAAAGGGCTGGAGGGCGTGATCTATGAGGAGCAGCTAGATACTCTGGGCTTGTCTAGTTCAGAGAGAAGGAGGCTGAGGGGCCACCTCATTGCTCTTTATGGCTTCCTGAGGAGGGGAAGTGGAGAGGGAGGTGCCGATCTCTTCTCCCTGGGATCCAGTGATAGGACGTGTGGGAATGGTTCAAAGCTGTGCCAGAGGAGGCTTAGACTGGACATTAGGAAGCATTTCTTTACTGAGAGGGTGGTCAAACCCTGGAACAGGCTTCCTAGAGAGGTGGTCGATGCCTGAAGCCTGTCAGTGTTTCAGAAGCATTTGGACAATGCCCTTACTAACATGCTTTAGCTTTTGGTCAGCCCTGAAGTGGTCAGACAGTTGGACTAGATGATCATTTTAGGTCCCTTCCAACTGAAATAGTCTATTCTGTTCTATACTAGGGAAGGTAAGGGCTTTGAAACTGTGTTGCACTGAAACACCACTAGCAATGGACAACCTTGCAGTAAGAATGGCCACACATATCAAACGAAAGGTTTGCAGAGCCTGGGATCCTCTCTCACACTGGCAAGCAGACACTGCCAATGAAACAGATAACATGTGAAAACAGCTCTCCAGAATGCATGTGCAAACTTCAGCAAGCTTGGATCAGCAATGCACTGAGCCAAAGCTGGCATCATGGCTTATAATAACTCCCAATTAATTCTTTTCTTCCATTAATTTATCCAGCCACATTTTGAACCCACATAAGCCTTCAGCATTTAGAGAAACTCCCTAGAAAGAAGTCCACAGCTTAACTACACAGACTATAAAAACCACATCCTTTAGTTCCAAACATGATACCTCTACCTAGGTTCATTTGATGATTCCAAGTTTTTGTATATGAAAAGGCAACAAATAATTGTTTCCTATTATTCTCTCTCTCTCATTATATCATAGACATCAATTTTACCCCTCTGTCACCTTTTCTGCAGCCCAAAAGTTGCTGGTCTGTTTATTCATTTCTCATGTGGAAATCCTTTCAATATTCTCTATATGATTACATCATCAACTTCTGCATTGGTATAACAATATTTTTCTGACAGTAATTTCCTGTATATTCTATACTGACAATGTGTCCTACATGTCAAACAACTGTCATGTCTCATACTCGGACTCACTTGTGCAGAACTGAAAGAGGTTCCTAAGATTGCCCATTCTTATTCTCTTCCCCCTTATCTCAGAGGGGTCAGCTTTCACCTTCTCCTGTACTAATGAAATAAATAACACAAAAGCCTCTTGCTGCACGGTATGTCTGAGAATTTTCAATGTGTACTAGAAGACCAGAAATACGAATCATGGACACAAGGACTTTTCTTTCCACCTGAAGGTCACTTTCAGTAATTACCTTTATTTCCCTTCTTAAGCTTGAATTAAGTCATTTAAAAGATACATCATTAGTGTTAATATTGTTGCTGAATCTGATCTTTTAGTAGTTATTAATTTTTAGTACTTTTATTATTTTTCCCTGTTAGCATAAATTGCTTTGGCAGGCAAGGCAACAGACCTAATAATTGTCTTCCTTGTGCTATCAGTTTTTCCACCACCCATATAAACAGCTTTGTTTTTAAAGGTTATTAAATTTATCGAAGGCTATTAAGTTCCTGGATCCAGTATTGTTCATTTTTAGAGAAAGTGCACTTGCTAAACTCCTGGAAAAACTTTATATTCTCTGAGATTTACTTATGTCATTGTTGGAACTGAAATCTGTTCGTCCCATTTGAGAGACAGAATAATGACGAGTTTTGTTTTATTGTCACATACAGTGAGAACTTAACCTTTGCATTTGAGCACAGATTGAGTGGGAGAAATTATTCTTCAGGGCATCTGTATAATCAGGCCCCAAATGAAATCTGAAGCTTTAGTAGTAAGGGAGACCATTGTCTGAGTCTGGTGCTAAACCTTTAACCACATTTCACATCCAAACACATAAGCTATTGGCAGCAGACACCAAAAGAGCAGACACCAGTTTGACCTTTATGGGGTGGGATGAGTGAAAGAATTACTAGTTCAGACTGTCGTTAGAAGTTACAGAGTAAACAAGTTGAAACACATGATGAAAACCCTTTCAATTTCATGTAATTAACACAAAGCACTGAACTCAATCTAAGGCCATAAATTCATACACATTCATTAAAAAAGCCTAAGCTGTTTTTTAATGATCAACAGCCACTTAAAATAATTCTTTGCTAAGACCGTATGCCCAGCTGACCTGTTTAAGATGGCATCTCCTCATTGGAAGTTCTCTCTTCTAGGTGAATATATGTAAGTAGTTTTTCTTCCTCAAAAAAATTATGACACATGTGGAATTGTTACCATTTCCTTGTGCATATCTTTTAGGTTCATGTAATAAAAGCACTTGCGAAAAATTCCTGTGAAGTTGGTGCTCATTGTGCTATGCCAGACCCTGAAGCAAAGATCAAACAGTCTAGAAGATGAAGTATACATTCTGACTTAATGATGTTGTGTTTCCTTGCAGTATTGTTACAGTTGGAGAAGAGGAGGAAATCTTTACTGTCATAAGTTATCAGAATACCAAAAAAAATTTGGATTTTTTTTTCCCACTTATTCCATTCTGAGACATTCTTCTCAACCCACTACATATCTGAAAAATTGAGAATGGTGGAGCCAATAATTTTTGTATTGGCAGAGTAAAATGACCTGACCTCCAGGCTGAAAATGTATTTCAGAGTCAAATCAAGTGCCCAAGATATAAAAGCAGTCCTTGTAAACTGTTTTTACACTTGTGCCCAGATGTAAAAACAGAGTCCTACAGCGGTCATTCACATACAGATATTTAGTCAGTGCATGGGGAGGAGAAATCGACCAAAAATCAGACCCTGTGTGAAGTTGCAAACAAGCCGAAGCCTTAAAGTCTTTTTTTAGGTGACCTAAAGTTTCTGGATGTATTGGGTTTGCGTGGCCAGGTTTTGG
>NW_010544149.1:33164-37736 GCF_000687285.1 Phaethon lepturus | reverse complement strand
CCAACCTTAATGATTCTGTGATTTTTTTCCTTCCCAGGTTTCTTGATCAAAAAAGCAATTACAGCTCTAATTGAGAGTATAACTTCAGGGTTTTGCACCTCCAGAACATGTCTGTGCTCAGGTGCCTTTGCATTTTGGTGATGCTGATTATTTAATTAGATGTGCAATTAAGACATTGATTGTAATTTTCCAATTTCATAAAATACCAAGTCCTTATGTTTTGGATGCCATTAGGAGGGAGGGATGTAATTTGAGGGAGGAAGCAGCAGAGGGAGAGTTTTCTCTGCTATAAATGCTTCCTTGCTGCTTGTTGACCTAAGGTATTCAACCTGACTGTAAAAGCCAGTATAATAATTGTTTCTGGAATAAGGGCATGCAATTGGTAAAATTTTTGAATCAGATGAGTTTTGGTTAGCACAGGTTTGCTAAGAGCCTGTCTTCTACTTGTACTTTTTGATTAAAAATGGAGAATGACAATTCAGCTAGAGAAAAGCTTCCACACTTTTGGGTGGGCAGCCAAAATCCAGGACAAGAGCTCTGGGCGCACTCAGTTGTTTTCAGGAGTACATTTAAAGAAGCTTTTCTGTCTGTAATTGCTGGGGCACAAGGAGACAGCATGCTACCCCAGAGCCTGTCACCTGAGACAGCTTTGCTTTTAAAGTCTGACTCTGAAGGGTGGTGTGGGCTGTGATGGGTGGGGTTGGCACTATCTTGGCAGCAGCTTCTCAGGAGGTAAGGCTTGTTTGTGCCCTGAGGAGGTAAGGCTTGTTTGTGTCCTGGCGTAGCTGGATGAAGAATAAAATAGCCTCTTCTGTGGAGTGCTGGGTTGCAGAGATGATAGTATTTGATTTTGTATCCCAAAAGTCAAGCAAACATCCATGTGGAAATAAGAATGGGACAAGCAGGCTTATTCTGTGCATTTAAAGGGCTGCTTCAGCTCATTTCTTAGGAAAGGCTTTGCCTGTTGTTGTGAGTGACAGTGATGACTATAAACAAATGAAATGGAGGATGATTTTAATCTGAGCTTTTCTAACTTTATGACCAACACCCCTTTAAGGATTTTGCACCTTAAAAATTCCCATGTCAGACTAGATCTGTTCTAGACCCAGGAGGAGTATTTGGCTGGTGTGGCAGCAGTAGCCTTAGAGGGAAGAACATGGGAGGACTCACTGCAGGCAGCTATAAGGTCTCTTCTCGATAACCTGCCTGATAAAAATCGGCCTCAACTGTGAAGTGTAAAGATTTGTAGCCCTGCAAAAGCATTTATGTTATGTTAACTCATTTTTTCCTTAACCTTACAAAAATCCTACTCCTTGAGTCTTGCTGCATTCTTGGCCTTGCAAATGTTCTTTATTCCCAGGCTATGTGAAAGTCTTTCCTTCAATTAGTTCAGAAATGTTCATCACTCAGGGATCAGCAGACATCGTTAGAGTCAAATATTGCTAATATATGGAGTGTATACTTCTTTCTTATGAAGACAAGTCAGCCAGTGGTTTGGTCTCACGTATTCACAACAGATGGACTTACATTGCTTGTCTTTGGAAGGTAAACAGTCCCAGTATCTCCGATCTTTAGCAGTTTTTTCAATGTGCCAGTGCTATACTTGTTGCCTTTCTACAAGCCAAATAATTCACCTTTTTCTTTTATGGGAGGGAAGAACCTTTTTCCAGGAGGAGAGCTTTTGGGGAAGATTGTCTCCTTCCTCTTTTTCAAGTGTTTCAAGGCCAATGTCTGGCCATTATCAGTTTGCAAAGTGCTCGGAGTACTGTAGGAAAGACCTGTGTCTTCATTCCCTTATGAGCTTGCAGGTTGCCCTTGCACCTTGCCTTACTCTTTCCTAAGGGGAAGAAGAAAGAATCAGTGCTTGAGTGACACATTGCTTGAAGAAGTTTGTTCTTTCATCTGAAAGCAACATCTTAAGCACATATTTTGTAAGTGTGTTCTGGTACTATTGTAATGACAGAAACCGCATTGACGGGGTAGTTTTAAATGCCTTGGAATATAGTCTTTTGTCTTCCAAGCGTCTGTCTTGGCAGCACTGCTTAGGTTGTGTTGATGCACAGCTCCTCAAAGTGTCGTATTCATTGAGGACAGCTGTCAAACAGGAGGAGGTCAGTGTTTTTTCCATAACACTTTGTCTTTACACTGCTGATTGATTTGATCTTCTTGTGGCTTTCAAGAAGATAATAAATGGCACGTTTTCACTCCTGAATGAATTGACAAACTTTATACTGTGTATTTGAACTTCTAAGGTCTAATGCAGCTCTGAAATGGAGCTTACTGAGAATTCTGCTTTACAGAGATGCAGCAGGCAGTTTTCATTTGGGACAGGTGGTTCTTATTTTTCTTCCAGTGAAACAAACTAAAAATTTGTTTTTGAGATCTTGGGTCAGAGATGTCTGAGACTATTTGTGAGATGAAGTAAACCTGAGTGTGAGTTGGACAGAATTTATCCCTACTGTTCCAGACAAACACTCTCTATTGACTTTTCCCTCTTCCCTCTTGACTTTTTTTTCTCTCTCTCTTTGTTTAATCCCTACATGTAACATTCTTATCTTCTAATGTCATGGAATCATCAAATAGCTTGGGCTGGAAGGGACTTTAAAGGTCATCTAGTCCAATCTCCCTGCCATAAGCAGGGATAGCTTCAATTAGACCAGGTTGCTCAGAGCCCCGTCCAACCTGGAATGTTTCGAGGGACGGGGCATCCTACCACTTCTCTGGGAAACCTGTGCCAGTGTTTCACCACCCTCATAATGAAAAAAACTTTTCCTTATATCTAGTCAAAATCTACACTCTTTTAGTTTAAACCCATTGCTCCTTGTCCTGTTGCATCAGGCCCTGCTAAAAAGTCTGTCCCCATCTTTCTTATAAGCCCCCTTTAAGTACTGGCAGGCTGCAATAAGATCTCCCTAGAGCCTTCTCTTCTCCAGTCTTTGCAGTCCCAACTCTCTCAGCCTGTCCTCAGAGGAGAGGTGTTCCATCCCTCTGATCATTGTTGTGGCCTCCTCTGGACCCGCTCCAAAAGGTCCATGTCATTCCTGTGCTTAGGGCTCCAGAGCTGGACGCAGGACTCCAGGTGGGGTCTCACCAGAGCAGAGGGGCAGAATCCCTTCCCTCGACCTGCTGGCCACGCTGCTTTGGATGCAGACTAGGATGTGGTTGGCCACCTGGGTTGTGAGCACATATTGCCGGCTCATGTCCAGCTTTTCATCCCCCAGTACCCCAAGTCCTTCTGGGCAGGGCTGCTCTCCATCCCTTCATCCCTTCATCCCCCAGCCTGGATTGATACTGGGAGTTGCCCTGACCCAGAGGCAGGACCCTGCACTTGGTCTTGTTGAACCTCATGAGGTTCCCACAGGCCCATTCCTTGATTTTGTCCAGCTCCTTCTGGATGGCATCCTGTCCCTCAGGCATGTCAGCCGCACCACTCAGCCTGGTGTCACCTGCAAACTTGCTGAGGGTGCACTCGATCCCAGTATGTCATTGATGAAGACACTAGACAGTACTCGTCCCAGTATGGACCCCTGAGGGACACCACTCACCACTGATCTCCAGCTGGACGTTGAGCCGTTGACTGCTGCCCTCTGGATGCGACCATCCAACCAATTCCTCATCCACCCAACAGTCCACCCATCAAATCCATCTCTCTCCAATTTTGATAGAAGGATGCTGTGGAGGACTGTGTCAGGGGCCTTACAGAAGACCAGACAGACAACATCGGTAGCTCTTCCCTTGTCCACTGATGTGGTCCCTCCATCATAGAAGGCCACTAGGCTGGTCAGGCAGGAATTGCCCTTGGTGAAGCCATGATCACTGTCTCGAACCACCTCCTTGTCTTCCATGTGCCTTAGCATAGCTTCTAGGAGGATCTGTTCCATGATCTTCCCAGGCACGGAGGTGAGGCTGACACGTCAGTAGTTCCCAAGGTCCTCCTTGCTACTTTTTTAAGAAAGGGGTGCAATGTTTCCCTTTTTCCAGTCTCCAGGGACTTCGCCTGACTGCCAGGACTTTTCAGACATCATAGATATTTCATCATATTTTCAAATACCATAGATATCATTACTTTTTAATATAATAGATTCAAATATCATAAAGCATTTACTTAACCCACCAGTTTTGTACTTGCCCAAGAGTCATGACACTGGAAGTGTTCTTGCTTGTCCTCCTGCAGGGAGAAGGGGTGCAAGTGTGGGAGAGGGAGGAGCAGGACCTGTGCTTGAAGCGTGCTCATTTTCCTTTGGTTAATCCACTTGTGCTCATGAGGGAATTGCTTACTTTTACAATTTTATCAGTAATTCAGTCCTTTAGAGGAAGTTGGAATGAGATAGATAATGAGGATTAAAAAAGAAGAAAGGATAATATATACCTCGCAGACATCAAAGCATTTGACCTATATAGCTGAGCCTGGCTTTATCAGTTTTAGTAATTCCCTGCTGGCTCAACCTAAAATTAAAATCTGTTGGTGAATTAAAAAATCACAGTAAGAAGTATTTAAATTTTTATATGGAAGTTTATTTCTGTAGTAGAAGGCAAATAACTCAGCACTCTGAGCCTTAAGGTAAAGCACAC
>NW_010544149.1:32084-33152 GCF_000687285.1 Phaethon lepturus | reverse complement strand
CTCTTTCTCACAGGCTTCTTTTTGTTCAAGTTGTGCCTGTTTTTCCCAATTCGGAATGATATTTATTATTTCAGTAAACAAAACATCACTGAAAAACAGAGCCTGTCTCAATCTCCTATGCATTAGGTAAGGGTTTTTAAATGTTCGAAAACTGCAGCCTTCCTTGCTTCTGAGGGCACCTGTGTTTTTGTCTTTTCGTAGCCACATTTTTCATTCCAGCTCCTTGTGAGCTGTGGTGAGGGCTGTGACATTTTCCAGCACTTCATTACTCAAGACCTCTGTTAACGATGTCTCTTGCTTCTTTCTCTAATGCGACTTGCTCACTTTTTCCGTGTTTTTTCTCTGGTCCTGTTCCTATAAGGTAGCCATGGGAGTACCAGGTTTTTATGTGATAGTGCTTGGAAATCTGCACAGGCTCTTTGGGTCTCAACAGCTGCAGCTGGAGGACTGTGTTTGGCTCCAGTGCATTCTTGTCTTGCTTGTGCTAATGTCTGGTGTTGATGGCTGCAGGGATGGGCAAAGACCAAGGAAGGAAGAGATGTGAAGGACAGAGCCAGTGATGGCAAGGTTACATTGGCTCCACTTGTAGTAGGATCTTGGGAAAAAGTAAGACATGTAAAAACCAGGGGGGCTGTCTGATGGATGCTTCAGGTGCTACATAGAGTTGATGTGAATTAGAAGGTGGTGTCTGACAGGTGCTTAATATTTTTTAAAACTATTGCTGTGAGAGAGACTCCTGGCAAGATCTTTTTTGTCTTATTCATCTGTAGAGCTTTGAAGATGCTAAGTGCTGCACAAATCCTGGATTGCATTTTTATTTTCTCAGTTGGGCAGTCTTCATCCTTATGTGGATGAATTTGATACAGAGCTTCGTCTCTGAGCTCAAGTGCTATAATTGGTGTGTTTAGTAGCAATAATTTCTATTGCAGTGGAACTCTGTGCCCTCAGTTGGGTAGCAGCCCTGTTCTCCTGGCAGGGTGCAAACATATAATGAGAAATTTGGGGTCAGACTCTTAAAATAATTTAAAGCTAAAGCACTTCTGAAAATCCTGACCTATGGTCTCTGCC